>NC_057936.1:64212539-64215039 GCF_018555375.3 Anguilla rostrata
CTGTCTTATTGATTCAACCATTTTGTGTTTTCTCCTCTCTCCCCCTCCCCCTCTCCTCTTCTCTCCCCTCCTCCCTCCCTCCTCTCTCTCCCCTCCTCCCTCTTCTCTCCCCTTCACCTCCCCTTCTCTCCCCCCTCCCTCCCCCCCCTCTCTCTCCTCCCTCTCTCCCCCCTCTCCTCCCCTCCCCTCTTCCCCCCTTTCTCCGTCCGCAGTACCACCAGATACCGGACGAGCACTTCACCAGCGCAGTGGTGCTTTCCCTGACGCTCGCAGCGCTGTGCGGCCTGGTCTACCTGCTGATAATCCCGCAGTACGTACGCCGCCGTGACCGCCGAACCGCGGCAACCGCCCCCCCCCCCCCCACCCCCCACATCCCCTGCTCTGGCCTTGCTGCCGCCCGTTGTGCTGCCTGCCCTGCACTAACTCTGCCCCCCCCCTCTCTTCTGTCTCCAGGGGAACGGTGGTACTGCTCCTTTTGGTGCTCTCCGTTTGCTTCCATCTCGCTTGCATTATGTACCTGCATGTCACTAGCGTTCAGGTAACAACCGCTTCCTTACGCTTCCTGTAAACATGCCTTTGGTTTTTTAAATTTATTTCATTAATAACTAATTCTTAATACACTTTTTTGTAATAATCTTTAGTTTGCTAGCGTAACGTTTCCAGTGTTCCGTTGTTGTGCTCTTTTCTTTTAACACATGCACTTTTTTTCAGTTGCCAATAACAAGTTATTTTTTAACACCGGTTTCCTTATTTGCTAAACTTAGAAGTGTTTTTTTGTACTCATGCATATGCGTGTGTGCACCTGGTAATAACGCACAAAAAATAGCTTCTGCCTTCTGTACGATGCAGCGTTGACTGAAGATGGTCTTTAAGTACTTGTACATTTTCATACACAAAAGCGGGAAGAATGTTTAATGATGATTTATCTCAGCTGTCATCAAACGATATGACGTTTTATTTTTGCCAATATGAAGCATGCTCTGTATCAATAAACAGCAGTCCTGTTTATAGCGGTGTGATTGCTTATAGATGTTTTATAAAGTAGTAATATCGCGTCATATTCATGCTCTATGAGGGCTTAATAAATGTTGAGTGCGACGGCTACGTCCATTTCTCCCACTGTGTGCTGAGAGTACGCCACACGATGTATATAAACGTGTCAACATCGCTCACCAGTGCATATCGAGCCCAAAATAAATAAATTAACAAAAAAAAAAGAAATAACAGAGCTAACAAAAGGCAGCATTCATTTGGGTTGTCCAGCCCCCCCCGCGCTTTGGACTTGTTCTTGGCAACCCTGACTTCGAGCTCATTTCCACTGAATGCCACCATGTTCTCCTCCAGACCAGTAGGGGGCACTGTTCTCACACTGCTTTAAAAAAAAGGCCACTTTTTTTTTTTATAACTCTAATTCTGCTCCTGCAGATCTGCCATCCTGTAGGTTTTCATGTCATCCCTAATTTGGCAACACCCTGCCACACTACTAATTAGCAGCTCAACACGATCTCTAGCTGTTGAATTGAAGGTGTGGCTTTGTTTACGGTTCGGATGGAAACCTACAGGATGGCAGAGCTCCAGGGACGGGGTAGGCCGCCGCTGGGTCAGCCCGTCGAGGGGGACTGCACCGCAGGAGAGTGGAGCCCACGCTGTCCTCCTCCGTGCTGGATTACGTGTTACACTGCTCATTTGCACGCCGTCCTGTGCTAGCAGATGGTCCGTGTGAAAAGGGCTAATGGTGGAGCGGAGAGAGATCGTCACATTAATGAAGTCCCAGTCAGAGAGCCAAGCGTCTGTTTTGGAAACACGTGTGTGGGTTCACGTACGCGCCGATGGGTCAATAGCAAGAGGAAAGCAGAGAAACGGCTGTTGATCAGTTAGCAATGTATTATTAGTTAGCATAATCATAACACAAACACACACGCACACACACAAATGTGCACGCATGCACATACATACCCTGTGGCTGCTGCAAAAAAGGCAAGTTGAGTCTAGCCCATTAAAAAAAAATTAATAAGTAAATAAATAAATAAAAACTGATTCATGAGCGTTCCGGGCGTGTCCGGGCCAGCGCGTCGCACTGTGACCGGAGGGACCTGCGCAGTGAGCACTGGGGCTGCGATGGCCTTGTGGCCCAGTAACCCGTCGCGAAGCATCGGACCGGCTGCCCGACCGTCTCAGTACTTACCCTCCCGCGTCACCAGGCAACCTGCATCGCGGATTACCTGAATATTAACGGACTGGGGACCCCCCTTTCCGATTTGCATAAGGCGAGCGGTTGGGTGGAACAAGAAGAACGATGTCCGCAACAAAAAAAACCCTGGGAAGTCCCCGTTTTTGCATTATAAAATATAGAAGATTTTTAAAAAAATGCATTATGATTCCAGTTAAAGCGAGCAAAAAGGATAAATGTTGCCGACAACAGATCACATTCTGTAGTGACTCTAACTGTTTAAATGGTTTACATAATCATTTGATTATGATTTCCCAGACTGTTCAATGC
>NC_057936.1:64220039-64460039 GCF_018555375.3 Anguilla rostrata
TGCGGTGATGGGGACACTGTGCTGTAGCAGGTTCTGTTTTTTTATCAGAGGCTATAAATCAAGATGGTCACACACTGCTCCTTGCGATCATGTCAGATTTACCATATTGCGAAAAGGTGTGGGTGTAATTTCCCCAGACAAAAGCCCTAGGACTGTCCCTTTGGATCAGACCTGCAAATCGCCGCCCGGCTCGGTTTGACTGATTGCGTCCTTGCCTCTCCGTCTCAGCTGTCCAAAATGGCTTCCAGATGGATGCAGTGCTGGATGTGGTTTGAGCGGATGTACTTCGGTGTAACGTGCCTCGAGATTCTTGGAAGGGGTGACACAGGCATCGCTCGTTGCGGGTCGCTCGAGGACGGCCTCGCTGGTGCCGCTGTCCTTCAGTGCGCGTTTGTCTGGGTTGCCAGGCGGAGGAGGAGCGGGACGACATGGAGAGGGTGAAGCTGGACAACAAGAGGATCCTCTTCAACCTGCTGCCTGCGCACGTGGCGCAGCACTTTCTGATGTCCAATCCGAGGAACATGGTGAGTCTAATGTCTGACCCCTGAAATATGGTGAGTCTGATGTCTGACCCCTGAAACATGGTGAGTATAATGTCTAACCCCTGAAATATGGTGAGTCTAATGTCTGACCCCTGAGACATGGCAAGTTTAATGACATGGTGAGTATAATGTCCAACCCCTGAGACATGGTGAGTCTAATGCCTGACCCCTGAAATATGGTGAGTCTAATGCCTGACCCCTGAAACGTGGTGAGTCTAATGCCTGACCCCTGAAACATGGTGAGTCTAATGTCTGACCCCTGAAATATGGTGAGTATAATGTCCAACCCCTGAAATATGGAAAGTCCAATACCTGACCCCTGAAACATGGTGAGTCTAATGCCTGACCCCTGAAACATGGTGAGTCTAATGTCTGACCCCTGAAACATGGTGAGTCTAATGCCTGACCCCTGAAACATGGTGAATCTAATGCCTGACCCCTGAAATATGGTGAGTCTAATGCCTGACCCCTGAAACGTGGTGAATCTAATGTCTGACCCCTGAAACATGGTGAGTCTAATGCCTGACCCCTGAGACATGGTGAGTCTAATGTCTGACCCCTGAAATATGGAAAGTCTAATGTCTAACCCCTGAAATATGGTGAGTATAATGTCCAACCCCTGAAATGTGGAAAGTCCAATACCTGACCCCTGAAACATGGTGAATCTAATGCCTGACCCCTGAAACATGGTGAGTCTAATGTCTAACCCCTGAAATATGGTGAGTCTTATGTCTAACTCCTGGAACATGGTTAGTCTAATGCCTGACCCCTGAAACATGGTGAATCTCATGTCTAACCCCTGAAACATGGTGAGTCTAATGTCTGACCCCTGAAATATGGAAAGTCCAATACCTGACCCCTGAAACATGGTGAGTCTAATGTCTGACCCCTGAAACATGGTGAATATAATGCCTGACCCCTGAAACATGGTGAGTCTAATGCCTGACCCCTGAAACATGGTGAGTATAATGTCTGACCCCTGAAATATGGAAAGTCCAATACCTGACCCCTGAAACATGGTGAGTCTAATGTCTGACCCCTGAAACATGGTGAATATAATCCCTGACCCCTGAAACATGGTGAGTCTAATGCCTGACCCCTGAAACATGGTGAGTATAATGTCTGACCCCTGAAACATGGTGAGTATAATGTCTGACCCCTGAAACATGGTGAGTATAATGCCTGACCCCTGAAACATGGTGAGTCTAATGTCTGACCCCTGAAACATGGTGAGTCTAATGTCTGACCCCTGAAATATGGAAAGTCTAATGTCTAACCCCTGAAATATGGTGAGTATAATGTCTAACTCCTGAAATATGGAAAGTCTAAAGTCTAATCCCTAAAACATGAGTTTAATCCTTAGCCCCTGAAATATTGTCACTTTCAGGTATAACCACTGAAATATTGTATATGCAATGTGTAACCCTTTAAATGTCCCTAATCCCTGAGATGTCAATCTAATGTAAACAATTCCTTGAAAATCTCTGCAAAGAAAGTGCATCCAATGTATAACCCAGGTACTGCAATTTTACACCCGCAAAATTGTCTAATATATTATGCGGGAAACATGATGAATTGAATCTGTAATAAGTTGTCAAATATGTTGTTTTATGTCCCAAAATATTCAGGGAAGTCCTAAAATACTTTGAGTCTAATGTATAATGTCTCAAAGTATATACTGTATGATGGATTTAATATTTAGCTGCAGAAAATAGACAGTCTCACGTAGAACCCCTGAAGTGTGGTGAGTCTGACGGATAGCCGCTGGGGCGTGTGCACGTGAGGTTATTTGCAGGCACGACCCCTGAAATAGGCTAATGCGTTGCCAAGGTGCCCCCTTTTCTCTCCCGTACATCCCAGGATGTTGGCGGGCTGCGGTGGCGGATGCGAGGTGTTTGGGTTGGAGGGGACGGGGGGGGGTTTGGGGGGGGGGACGTGACGCTGTTGGCGGGGGGGCTTGCTGGATATCCCGTGCCATTGACGCTCGTCCCCCCCGTCTCTGAGTCACACTTCCCCGGCCGTGATGCAATTTTAAACATCCTGTGTCTCCCAGAGGAAGCTCCCGCCCCTTTAACCCCACAAGGATATTTTAGAAAAGAAAAAAAACAACTGCGAGAGAGAAAGAGAGGGACAGAGAGAGAAAGAGAGAGGGACAGAGAGAGAGAGGGACAGAGAGAGAGAAGAGAGAGGGACAGAGAGAGAGGGACAGAAAGAGAAGGGACGAGAGAGAGGGACAGAGAGAGAAAGAGAGAGGGACAGAGAGAGAAAGAGAAAGGGACAGAGAGAGAGGGACAGAGAGAGAAAGAGAAAGGGACAGAGAGAGAAAGAGAGAGGGACAGAGAGAGAAAGAGAGAGGGACAGCAGGGAAATTAAACGGCAATCTGGCAAAGCACTGACTCGTGCGGAGACATTGAATTGCGTGTTTTTTGTCGCTGCGAAATTAACCTGCGCACATTAGCGCAAACCGAAGCCCCCTCCGTAAACACGAAAAAACACAGGGCCGTTTTTAACCGTCACCGGCCGCCAGGTTTGCACTGGGAACCCGAGGGAGAACCCGAGGTGGAACTCTGTTCTGAGGCCCCGAAACAGCGCAGAGAGCGGAGCGAAGCGTAATTGTTCAGCAGGCGACCCAAAGACCCAGAGCTGTGACTGGCGCTCAGGTTTTTTTGCGGTGCGTTTCCACGACGCCACAATCACTCTGCCAGTGGAAAAATAGCCCCCCCCCACCATTTCGCATTTTGCAGAAGGTGCACAATCGGGTTGTTTTTTTTTTCTTTTCTTTTTTTGGTTCTTCTCCTGATCTCTCTTGTACTACGAGAAAGCCACGCGTGGGCTCAGGGGAAGAACCAAAAAAAAAACAACAAAACAAAAAAACAACCCCGATTGTGGCACCCTCTGCAAAAAAAAAAAAAAAAGTCAAGCATTAACACGTGCGTCCGTGAAGCTGGGAGTTTGCTGAGGCGGTCTGTGTTAAGGGGCCTGTGCTCAGTGACACAATGGCGACGCCGACCCGGACTCCCCCCCCAGAGGGGTTTGAGCCCAGTTCCTTAACGGCGGCGCCACAATGGGGTCTCACAGGAGGCTAACGATATATTCAGCGTTACCGGATTTCCCTCCCCCCCCAGTCCCCACTCCCCCCCCCCCCCCCGCCCCCCCCCTCCATCCCTCGCAAGTGAAAGAAACTGGGGGAAAAGGCAGCGGTCCCAAAGGGTGCTGGCTTTGACGGAGCTAGAGCCTCCATTCACATTTTTAGCACAGAAGAGTATTTTTAACCCGGCTGCGAGCGTCACGCTGAGCGCACTCGGGTTCAGAGCGGTTTCCCTCAGAGCTGGAGAGAACATGGCCGACACAGCGAACTCCAGCGTCCCCCTGAGACCCGCAAGAACACAAAAATTAAGTATTTTAATTATTATTATTATTATTATTATTTATTTATTTATTTTTTTTTACATATAATGCTAGTGTCTGGGATGGCCAAAAACAGAATTTATTTGAACTTCATCGAATTTCCCTTCTACTGTAGGTCTATATTCGAATATGTGGTTCTTGGGATTAAGACCAGAGACTCATGGTCTTGGAGGATATGGGCTTGGAGCTTCTCCTAAATCTCTCTGAGGGGCGTACCCCCCGAGCCTTCCTGACTCGCGGTGGTGATGCGCTTGTGCTCGTTCTCTTGCGCCAGGACCTGTACTACCAGTCCTACGCCCAGGTCGGGGTGCTCTTCGCCTCCATCCCCAATTTCAACGACTTCTACATCGAGCTGGACGGGAACAACATGGGAGTCGAGTGCCTCCGCCTCCTCAACGAGATCATCGCCGACTTCGACGAGGTGAGCGCTCCTCGCTGAGTTTTTTTTGTTTTATTTGTTTGATGGTTCACACCGTTTCTCAGCACAGGCCTGATTGATTCCACACCGATCTCGACAAAACCGTTTCTATATGGACCTCGCTGTGTGCCTGGGGGGGCATGGTCATGCTGAAGCAGGGAAGGGCCTTCTCCCAAACTGTTGGGGAAAAGGATCGCCCAGAATGTGATTGTACGCTGTAGAATTAAGATTTCCCTTCACTGGAACCTTAGGGGCCTAGCCCAAGCCTTGAACAACAGCCCTAGACCAGATACCAGGGGTGTCCCAGATACTTTCGGTCATATAGTGTACATTCATAATTATATAAATACCGGGTATGGTTGCAGATGAAGGTAGAGGTCCCTGGACATTGAGGTGCAGTGGGAACGGAGGCGGGCGAGCCAGCGGAGCGACCGTAATGGGGGTTATCATTACCGTGATTATCGTGAGCAGAGATGACCCCCGTCAAGGCGCGGCGCGGCGCGTGTAATGTAATTACACGCCAGCCCATCTTCGCATGTGGACGGCGGAGAGTCCGCCGCATATTTCTATCTGCTCTATTCCTGGAAACGGGATTATCGGGCACGCAGACCTGCGGTTTACACCTGGGTGAGCCTGGCACAGCTTGGGCTGCACTGGCACAGCTTGGGCTGCGGCTGTCTCGCTACTGCTAAATGAATGACTAATTTTATTATTTATTTTTTTTTCCCCTCCAGCTCTTGGACAAGGAATGCTACAAGGACATTGAGAAGATCAAGACCATAGGAAGCACGTACATGGCAGCTGTGGGTTTGGTGCCCACCACTGGAACCCAGGTGTGTGTGTGTGTTTGTGTGTGTGTGTGTGTGTTTGGGTGTATTTGTGTCTGTATGTGTGTGTGTGCGTATTTGTGCATGTGTGTATGTGTGTGTGTGTATGTGTGTCTGTGCGTGTGCGTGCTGCGTGTGGTGTGGTGTGTGGTTGTGTGTGTGTGTGTGTGTATGTGTGTGTGTGTGTGTGTGTTTGGGTGTATTTGTGTGTGTGTGCATGTGTGTGTGTGCGTGTGTGTGTATGTGTATGTGTATGTGTATGTCTGTCTGTGCGTGTGCGTGCGTGCGTGTGTGTGTGTGTGTGTGTGAAATCTTAAATTCCTCTCAAACTCCAGCTACGGCATGGCTTGTATTGGAATGGGTGGTGAGAAGAAACTTTATAACCCATTTTATCTTTTTGAAAAAAAGAAACAATGCAATAAATTAGGTGTGAGGTAATGATTACATTATTTCCTGTAAAATCATGTGATTTTTTTTTAACCAAATGTATGATTGTACTTATTGTTATTTTTGTCCCCAAAAACAGGCCAAAAAGTCCGTCTCCTCACACTTATGCACAGTAGCGGACTTCGCCATCGAGATGTTTGATGTGCTGGACGCAATCAACTACCAGTCCTACAACGACTTTGTGCTGCGAGTGGGTGAGTCTCCGCCGGTCGCCCGCCGAGAGGGGGAGAGAGAGAGGGGGACAGAGCCGCTCTCTGTGAGCGCCGGCGGGGCCACCGTAGCCAAGGAAACGCGCTGCAGGAAAACTGATAATCTGCGCATGCCGCTGCAGCGGATATCCTGCCCTGAGTCCCGCTTAAAACGCCAAAGTTTTCCCCTCTGCTTCAAAGCGTCTTTGTGACAGGTCTCTGTGTAAAAAAAAATATATAATAATAATAATTTTTTTTTTAAAGTGCTATACAAAATAAATACAATTTAATTGATTTTTTATTTTTTTTATTTTTTATTTTTTTTAAAGAAAATAAAAATATCCGCCTGTCGTGGAAGGAGGGGGCTTTACGACCCTGATGGTGGGTCGGGGTCCATCGCGGCCTGTGCTGCGTATGACCCAATTACTCTGCCAAGCAAAGAACTCTGGGTAAAGCCAGTCAAGAAAGTCATGTGGGAGGCAGGGTTCATGAAGCCTAAATTGTGACCAGGCCTAGTGCAAGCACCACTTATATTCAATTCAATTTTATTTGTATAGCGCTTTTTTACTGAGAACTGTCACAAAGACACTTTACAGAGTAGCGAGGCAAGAGACAGAGCAAAAAGAGCAAACAGAGCTTGCTGGCCAGGTGTGCTGTCCTGTAGTAAAACTCCGGGTTCACTGTCCTGTAGTAAAACTCCGGGTTCACTGTCCTGTAGTAAAACTCCGGGTTCGCTGTCCTGTAGTAAAACTCCAGGTTTGCTGTCCTGTAGTAAAACTCCAGGTTTGCTGTCCTGTAGTAAAACTCCGGGTTCACTGTCCTGTAGTTAAACTCAAGGTTTTCTGTCCTGTAGTTAAACTCCAGGTCCGCTGTCCTGTAGTAAAACTCCAGATTCACTGTCCTGTGGTAAAACTCCAGGTTTGCTGTCCTGTGGTAAAACTCCAGGTCCGCTGTCCTGTAGTAAAACTCCGGGTTCGCTGTCCTGTAGTAAAACTCCAGGTCTTCTGTCCTATAGTGAAACTCCAGGTTTGCTGTGCTGTAGTAAAACTCCGGGTTCGCTGTCCTTGTCCCTGCAGGCATCAATGTGGGTCCAGTGGTGGCGGGCGTCATCGGGGCCAGAAGGCCCCAGTACGACATTTGGGGGAACACGGTCAACGTGGCCAGCCGCATGGACAGCACGGGCCTCCAGGGCAAAATACAGGTAGGGATTCAGACAGCCGGGAGGTTGCCAGCTTGCGTCCGGCATCTTCACGGCACAGCACTGACAGCTTGCGGCGAGGGCAGGCCAGTGGTCAGGCCTGTGGCCTGTATGACGCACACTTTCTGCTTCACGATCACCACCATGGAACATCATGCGAGTCGCTGGCTCCGCTGCAGACTGAAGTCGAGTTAGAGTTCGAGCAGAGATCTCCCACTCCATTTCCTTTGAATCGGGAGCCAGCTTAGGATTCAGAAACAAGGTGTATGAACTCATCAGCCAGTCGGTTGCTTTAATTAGACATTTTAGAGCGATAACACTCCAAATATATAATACCAGACATCATGGCCCTCCGTGACCGGTCTTCAGGGGTTACTAGGGTTACACAGGGTCGAGAAGGGCAGTGCTTTTGAATGTCCTGGAAAGCAGTGGCCGCACAGATGTACACACAGTCTGCTGATCCAGGTCTCATTAAATACAGACGGGGGAATACGAGGCTGTTAATAGCCCTTAATGCGAGTGCTTTTTCAGCAGCTGCATCTGAGCGCTGTGGGGCTCTGTGGCCGGGGTTAGGACACAGAGTTCGCTACCTTCCGCAACCTTGTGCTTCACAACTTGTTCTGGACCGAATGTCTCCCCAGCCCCCCGCCCCCCCCACCCTCCACCCCCCCGCCCCGCCCCCTTAATTACTGCTGAACTCATTAGTCAAACTAGTTCACTATGAAAGGTAATGCCGCGCGTTTTATGAAAATGTATTTGTTCCGGAACATGTTTGGTGAGTGGAGAGCACAGTTGCTGGAATGGGATTCAGTGAGCATGGAGGGGAGCTAATTTGGAGCATTCAGAAACGGGGGGGGTGTGTGTGCGACTCCAGTCCAGCAGGGCCGGTGCGAACACTGCGTTAGCAGGAAAATGCACCTTTCCAGAAAGTAGGCCCCTTCTGATTGGATGCGAGCATTCCACGTGTTTGGTGTGGGGGGGGCTGCCATTGGCTGGAGGTGTTTTTGTCTTTGGTCCAGAACACCAGCACATTCTCGGCACGCTGGTCTCTTTTATCTCCGTCCCGCAGCCGGCCCGATTTCGGCTGCGGTAACGCGCCTGACGTGGTTTCCCCGGGCGACGTGGTACCCATGTGGCGAACAGACTGTTTGTAATCCTCCCGACTGACACTCCCAATAGTGAGGGCAGTGCCGCACCGTGAAGAGAAACCTGTTGTCTTTTTGTTGTTGTTGTTGCTGCTTGTGCTCATTTTACAATTGCTTTGTTCTCTGTTTTTTTTATTTATTTGTGTGCGCTTACATAGTTTGAAGCACAAATAGTGTATTTCATTTAATAATGACTGTAATGACTCTGAGTCACCTCACACAATGTTTTACATTTTCTCAGTTAAAAGTAATACTCTTTGTGTGTGTGTGTGTGTATCTGTCTGTGTGTGTGCACTATACCTATGTGTGTCTTTCTATGTGCATGTATACTGTACCTATGGGTGGGTGTGTGTGCATGTGTACTATACATATATGTGTGTGTGTATGTGTGCGGGTCTGTGTGTTTGTATACTGTATGTGTGGGTCTGTGTGTATATACTGTATATGTGTTGGTCTGTGTGTGTATACTGTATGTGTGTGGGTGTGTGTATATTGTATGTGTGTGTCTGTGTGTGTATACTGTATGTGTGTGGGTGTGTGTGTGTATGTGTCTGTGTGTGTGTGTCTGTGTGTGTACACTATGCTCTGTGTGTGTGTGTATGTGTGTGTGTACACTATGCTCTGTGTGTGTCTGTGTGTATGCGTGTATGTGTCTGTGTGTGTGTGTGTGTGTGTGTGTGTATGTGTGTCTGTGTGTGTACACTATGCTCTGTGTATGTGTGTATGTGTGTGTACACTATGCTCTGTGTGTGTTTGCTGCAGGTCACGGAGGACGTGTACCGCACGCTGAAGGGCAGCTATGACCTGGTGTGCCGCGGCAAGGTCAGTGTCAAGGGCAAAGGGGAGATGCTGACTTATTTTCTGGAGGGGAAGTGCCCGGGGCCCGGCTCCCAGGGCAGATCAAAGGGCCTGCAGCGCCCGGGGCATCCGTGCGGCCGGCCCGGCTTCAGCCCGGCCACCATACAGACCACGTCCACCATGGCGAACAGCGCCGTCCTGTACCTCCCGTCCGTGTCCCTGTCCCTCTCCGTGCCAGCAGGGAAGGAGGCGTGAGAGAAGACCCCCAGTCCCGCCACCCCACTCCGCCCCACCCCCGACACCCGCACCCCCACACCCACCCCAAAACAATCGATCGAGGGTCTTAGGCAAGCGGCTTCATCGAGGGCCCCCCTGCAGTGCAACCAAAGAGAACCTTGAGTTCTGTTACGAAAATCACTTTAGAAACTTTTTTTTTTTTTTTTTTTTTTTTTTTTTTAAAAGGAACTTGTTCAGAGAGGTTACAAGGGCTAACGACTCTGTTAGGACTGGTTCCCGAGTGAAGTTTTTGGGAAACGTAAATCGCCACAATGTTGAGCCAGGTTCTTCTTCTTCTTCTTCTTCTTCTTTGGATTTTACCCACGGGTGGTCCACGTTCGACGCTGACTGTAATTAACGACGGTTCTGCACCTCAACCAGTCGACAGCGGTTGAGAGAACCTGCGGGGTTCGTTCAGGGGTTACGAAAACCGACCTCGAATAAGAAGGAGGAGGATTTTTGAAAGACGATTCCAGACGACGACGAGGAGATATCCCATGAGCACCAGTATCATCTCCGAAGGAAGAAAATATGTCTTCCCTCCGTGTTTTCCAATGTTGAAAAGACTTCTTCTTTTGGCCTCCTCAAACTGCAACGGTCTGTGCTGGCTACGGGAGACCGGCACATTTATCTTAAAGAGAGCTCTGAGTTGCACAGGATTCTTGCGGCTTTTCTTTCTACAGTTCAGTGACCTTTCGCTGTTGTGTTGATCATTTGGCTTTAATTTAAATTTCTTCGTCTGTAGGATTTAGCGGGCATGCCTCTTTAAAAAAGTCGATTGGTCTTTTTTCCTTTTTATCCTTTTTTTTTTTTTGCTGTTGCCCTGGATACACTCAAGCATGCAATCACAACGCCAGTGTCCGCGAAGTTACGATGTATTTTTTAACCATCCTCCAAGTGTGCCATGGTACAGTAGCTGTTTATCTTTCCAGTTGTTTGGAGTCGGGGAGTATTTTGATACTACTGTTATAAAATTGAATAATTATAGCCGTCTCAACAACAACAACAACAACAAAAAAGAGATTCTATTTTTATGTCGGTGTTTGTGGGTTTTTGAACAGCCTTAAACTGTAATTAAACATCACAAACAGGATTTTAATGGCGGATGACAGGGGGGTGTCTGGTTTTGGCCGTCCTCGCTTCCCTCTCTGCGGAAAGAACCGAAAGGATTTTACCGCCCAGCTGCACGTCAGATGCTGGATTCACCCGTACCTCCGTTTCGCGGTCGCGTTTTTCCCCCCAAAAAACTGCGCCGAGCCTCTCGGTGCCGGCTGAGCCGTCCCGCGAGCAAACATGCACAAGTAACGCAGTGAAAGGAACGGGACCAGCGGGTAAAAGAAACTGCAAAACTAGGGCTGCTGGTTCTTTCGGAGTCCCTTCCTATACCCAGTTTATCAGCCTGTAACAATAGTATCAGTAGGTCTGTCTTTAGCATTGTCTCTTAGCAGGCTGCTGGTTGGCTGTTAACTGCCATTCTCAGCACAGAGATTTCTTTACTTAAAGTGTGCAGTAAAGTCTCAGACAGTACGGGGTTTTTTTTTTGTTTTGTTTTTTTCTCCTGCACAGAAATCAAGACAGCTGGTGGTTGTGCTCCGTGTTATCTCTAATGGGGAGGGTTATCACGAGAGGGAAGTGGCATGTTGTGTCAAAGGAACGAGTTACCCGCTCTCATTTTCACACACACACACACACACACACACACACACTTCACACGCACACACACACACACACACACACACTTTGCACGCGCACACACACACACACACACTCTCACACACACACACACACACACACTTCACACTTCACACGCGCACACACACACACACACTTCACACTTTGCACGCACACACACTTCACACTTCACACGCACACACACTTCACACACTTCACGCTCATCTCAGGTCCAGGGGTGTGTGATTAGTGGATGTTAAAATGTGTGTGTGTGGGGGGGGGGGGGGGTCGTCTGAAACGAGGGATGGACAGGTGAAGGGAGAAAGGGGTATTCTCTCTCTCTTTCTGAGTTAAGAAGGAAGGTAAAGATTGATGCTGAACCCAGCTGATAGAAAACTCTAGAAATAAAGAAAAAAAAAGCAGATCATGCCAACTTAAGCTATTGCATGGCTTTTCACTAAACTGAGCATTTGTACAGTAGATATGTTCTTCCAGGATACTGGCACATGGCCCTGGGAGTAACAGTATGGTAGTTTTAAACCTTTAGGTTTTAAATCTTTCATTAAATTGTATCTTTTTTTGTCCTCTGGATATTTTCTCAGTTGGGAGTAGTTGTTAAAATTTTTTTTTTTTTTTAAATTTTCATTAAATGGCCACAGTTTGGCAGTTTGTAAACAGGAGTTCTCGCCTCCCTGTTCCTGGAACGTGGCAGCGCTGCTCGTAACTGCTGCTTGCGGCTCTGTTGCAGTACCCAGTGAGGTCATCGCCTCATAGGGGCGGGGCTTAATGGCTGAACCGCCCTGTGGCCTGGCGCACAAACAGGTGTTAGCACAGCCTCTGGGACTGGCTCCGGTCGTTGTCTCCGATTTAGAGCTGAAAGGTTATGTTTTTTTTTATGCCCGCTTGTTGACATACAGCACCTCAGATCAGTTACGCGAGGTTCTCCGGCAGCGCATTGTGTTATCAAACGCAGCGAAAAGGGCATGTTTGCGCACAGGGATGTATGTTCAGTCCGCCCGACCTTTCATATCTGAACCTAGCTATTCAGTTCAAAACACTTTAACCACCTGCCATTAAATCAATTACCCACCCAGTTCCTTCAGCGGTTGCGTTTCTGTTTTTGAAAGGCAGAGGGACAAGCCCTAAAAAGCAAACCACTCCCGTGTTGATTCGCTGGTATCGTACAGTAGTTTCCTAATGGCTCCACGGGCTGGTTTGAACGGTGTAGATAAGGACACCCGTAACCTAAGCTTCTCACTGGTGGTTTTACATTGTGCTGAAGGTTTACAAAAGAAGCCACCAGGTATAAGGATGTCTTTTCATCTGAGCAATCTGAAAGAAGGCTGAACACATCACATGCTTTAAGGGGTGGATGTGTCCCAGAAATAAATGTATTTTAGCACAGAAAGGGTAAACCTCTCACTGCCACCTGGGCCTACTCTCAGTAGATCGCACAAACCTGCTAAGACAAGCTAAACGTTATTGACTTTTACGTTCATAATCTATACAGACCTACATTAATAACAATGTCATTTTTCATTTACATGTATTACTAGCTAAATTTTAAAATGTTATTGCCTTTGAAGCATTAAGGCCTTTATATTATTATTTACAATAATTATTATTAACTTTACACAGACTGACATTTGAGAAAGCAGTCCAATCTGATGTAGAAACCACCATACGGTTTCAGACATTCTTTTCACTGCCTGAACCCTCTCAACTCTGGAGATAAACATCTTGACGTTGCTTCCGAAACAAAACAAAAACATTCGACAGGCAAAAAGAGTACATGGCCTTATTTCTATTGTTGCGAAAGTGAGGTTTCATGATTCTCACAATGGACAGAGCTGTAACAAGCCATTATAATCCTCCAGTCGCTGACCCATGTGACCCAATCAAAAGGTTATGCCCTCTATAGCAATGCAGTGCAGAATGAGTGAGTCAGTGACAGCATATCGTACTTCTGTCCATTTTTGGTTTCTTGAAGCTTCGCTCTCTAATCACTACTGAGTGATTTCTTTTTCTTTAATCTTGTTGTGTCCGGGTTTAAAATATTTGCCTTTTGGATTATCGCATTTTAGTATTCTGTACAGGATTAATTTTGTAAATAAACCGAGCGGCACCATGTGGATTATATACTCTGTAAAAACAGGTTATTTCGGGTTTCGTAATCAATACATCTTTTATAACAGTAAGTGTAAAAGTACAATATGTCAGTTATTACCCAATGATAGGTATTGCTCTGTCTTTGCATCTAATAAGCCTTCCAATACATTGTGCGTATTGATTATGATGTTTGATGACAATGATGCTTATTATTATTATTATTATTATTATTATTACTGTTACTATCATTATTATTTTAAGCCCCATTAGGATTAACAACTGTTCAACAATTCACTTAATTATTTTTGAAAAGTAACCATCGTAACCGAATCACCTTTTTATTTAAACAGAAATAAATTATTTTTAGTAAAATAAGTTGTAGAGGACATCTGTGTTGCCAGTTGCAACTGGCATCTTTATTTCGGTAAGTGTTGAAGAATTTTTTCGGTGATTCCTAAATACTTCCTTAGCTGATAATCAGTAGCAATAAAACTGCACTTAGAGTTTCAAAAAAATAATAATAAATATACATTTGTTAATAAGACTTAGCTGGATTCCTAAAACCCTTTTATTCTGCACATAGGAGACCTATTTTTTCAAGTTTCAAGGCATGCAGGTATACGGTATTAAAAGTCTGTGTGTCTGTTCAAGAACAGCATGCCACTGCATGCTTCCGTTCACTACTCTTGTTTCTTTTTTTTTTATTTTTCTTTTTTTTTTGATTTGTCAAAATATATGATTTAAAAAAAATTTCTGTACGATTTTGTGATTACAGTTTTAATACTGCACAGCTCCTCCCTTTGGCTGTTTATAATGTGGTTTTATGACAGTAATAATTGATGTATTAGTTATTTTTTAAGTAATCATTTTTTAAGAAATATAATCTAAATGATGGAAAGGCCGGTGCAGAACCCGGGGGGGGTGCTCTCGGATACCGTTGTCATGGATACGTTCCGCAGGGCCCCCCTGGGGGGAACGCGTTGGTTTTTTTTTTTTTGGCTAAAGCATGTACCTGTACCCACCCGCCTTACTCTGGGATCGGCCCTCTGCCCTGTGACCGTTCTCAAAGTGGTGGTGGTGGGGGGGGGGGGGCGGGAGTCGCCTCTGTCCTGCAAACCCAAACCCTTCTGTCTTGTATGCATGAACCGGTCAAAGAAGAAGAAAAAAAAACAAAAAACGAACTCCTAGCTCTCAGTTAAATGCATGATGAGGAAAACTGCCTACTTGAATGTAGTCTATAGCTTTCCAGGGTATCCATACTCACCCCCTTGTTCAGTGCTTTGTGTTGTATGCAGTTTGTGACTGGGGTGGGGGGTGGGGGTGGGGGGGGGGGTGTGAGGCCCTCCTTCCCTTCTACACCCAGATTTCCAGTATTTGACATGTGCGCAGTGCATCGTGGGATACTTTAAACGTGCCAACGCGCCGCCACCGTCGGAGCTCAGCCGCGGAATCGAGAGTTTCTGTTTGCGCGCTCGCTAGCTTTATTTCGATAAATTATTAATCACATTTTTTTTTTTTTTTTTTTTTTTGAAGATAGGCCCTCTAGAGAAGCCCGTTCGTTTAAAAAAAAAAAAGAAAAAAGAGAAAAAATCCGGTCACCCGTCCCGTGGGAGGGAGCGCATCCGAATTCTCATGGCAGCGACGCATTCTGCAGCTCCGCGGCCGAACCAGCCCCCCCCCCCCCCCCCCCCCCGCGTGTTTACACTCACAACAAACACGGCTCTCCGGCGGGCCCGAAGCACAGCGTTCCCAAAACGAATCCCAGGTCCCTCGTTTGCTGAGAGCCCTCCACCAAAAACAAAAAAAAACAAGAGAGACCCCCTGGAGTCCTGTAGTGGTTTTATAAGACCAGCCTGCCGACGCAGTTCCTCGTCTTCAGCTGCCCTGCTGTAAACAAACTGTGTCGCAACTTTAAAAACCGACAATTTAACATTCAAATAAAAAAAATTTTTTTTTTTTTTTTTTAAAAGCCTGCTAGGGCAACGGTTTGATTCCTTCGCCGAATCGGATGCGATGTCTGAAGAGCGGATTTTATTTATCGTTCTCGAGAGGTTCAAGTACTTCCCCCCGCTGTTATTTTCCCGGCTCTTCTGAGCACGAATCATATATCGGCTGCGTTGTGCTTCTCTCCGAGCTGTGTTTTCAGGGGCCAAATCAGATGCATACTGTACTATCGCTTAAACCACCACAAACATTGGCTGAAAGGGTCATATTTCATAAATATGAGCTACTTCGGCCTATCTACTTAAGTTTTGAAACATAACTGTACGCATATATCTCAGTATACAATCACAGATAAACTTAGTAGGCTTTTCATGTGGATTAGATATTTTCATAAATAATACGGGTCTAATTTTGTAAGTACATACGATATTGTAGAGCCACATCCAGTCTTTTACAAAATTGTTAATCTTATCTGAGCAACTAAAATCTGTGTCCTATTTTTTGTTACGAGTGAATTGATTGAAATGTTAAATGTGAATGTACATTTCTTATTGCAACTTTTATACTGAGTGTTTGCACTGCTAATTATTGGCGTATTACTGAAAAAAATAAATAAATAAAGAAAAATCCATGCTTTGTTTTTTTGATTTTGTCTTGCGTTCAATGGTTTGTTTAATAGTAAGTTACCCAATGGACAATGGGGATGTCGTTGCTTACAATGGCATTTGCATATCACCGCATATAATGCCAAAACAAGACCAGGATAAAACCTAGTGTATGGCTGGACCGCACCGGCCGACGTCACAGACATGCGCGGTGTAACTTTATCACTCACTCACTCACTCACTCACTCACTCACTCACTCAGTCACAGACATGCGCGGTGTAACTTTATCACTCACTCAGTCACTCACTCACTCACCCACTCACTCTCACTCAGTCACTCAGTCACTCAGTCAGTCAGTCAGTCAGTCAGTCAGTCACAGACATGTGCGGTGTAACTTTATCACTCACTCACTCAGTCACAGACACCCGCTGTTGCGGTCCAGCCAAAAATTCATACTACTTATCTGATTGTTATTATTATTTTTTTTTTTAATAATCTGAAAAGTAGTGTGACAGTTAGATCACTGAAAGGCACGAGGCGGCGTTCACGTAGAGAGGAGGCCTGACACAACCCCGCCATTTTACTACAGTTTGATTCGGCCGCCGCCCTGCGTAGTTCAACCTTACGCTGAGGGGGTGTCAAAGGGTCACGCGTGGAACAAGAAGACCTGGGAAACTGGAACAAAGGGTTCGAGTGTGTAGAGGTCCCGGGAAAAAACCGGATCCTTGTGGGATCGGAGAGTCCTGCCAAAAAAAAAAAAACAAAAAAAAAAAAATCGGGGGGAAGGCGTTCTGGAGCGGACGGCTGGCGGAGGAGGGTGACCGGCAGTGGAAGGGGCAGTGGAAGGGGCACATTGTCTCGCTTTCCTCCTGCGAAACTCGCCACAGTCCCGGAATTGCCCTGTCAAGCAGTACAAAAACACACACACATACACACACACACACACGCACTCACACACACGCACATACGCACATGCACTCACACACGCACATACGCACACGCACATGCACACGCACTCACACACGCACATACACACACGCACTCACACACGCACACACGCACACACATACACGCACACGCTCGCACACACACACACAAGAACACACTTTCAAAAACAATTGGCCTTATCAGCCTCTGCTGTGTGTGTGCATACGTGCGTGCGCGCGTGTGTGCATATGTGTGAGAGTGTGTGTGTGCGCGCGTGTGTTCGTATGTGTGTGTGTGTGTTTGTATGTTTCAGGACCTTCCAGAGGAAGCCCGTGCGTTCTGAAACTCCACTCCCGAGTTGCGGGGAGGTTGCGGTTTTGCATGCTAAAAAGTTCGCAGTTTGTACTGTATGTGCCTGCAGAAAAGGTCAGGAGCAGGCAATTGTTCATCCTGTACAACGATGATGTTTGGAGAAATGTAGTACACACACACACACACACCGTAATTTTAACATGACTAATTTTAAATTTTAACACTAACTCAATTGCGCACGACTGTCGTGGTGACCAGAACTGCTGCAGCTGGAAGAATGGTTGCTGTGACATCACATAGTGTCATCGAGTCTTGCAGGTTCTTATTTTAGCCTGCAATTAAGCTTGCGCCCGAGTCATTTTGAGAACTAAGCAGCATAAATAACACTGACCTCTGTGTTATTTATACGTGAGTAATAAGCAAAGTGTACGTTTCTCTGGGATTAATGTCTTGGTGACGCGGGCTGGCCGATTGCTCAAGAGACACTGCAGGAGGAAAGGAAACCCTCATGAATGCTCCTCGTGTAACTTGCGTCATACGCTGGCCTCGCAGTCATGACTTCCCACGACTTTCCCTTGACTTGTTTTCTTTTTTTTTTCTTTTCTTTTTTTTTTTTAAAGATGTTTGCATAGCGCGATGCACTCTGCTTTTTTTTCGGCACGGCGGACGCATTCGCTGAAATTATTCGTACAAAATGTGCTTACCCCCCCCGTTCTACTCCGCACGCGCCCCCCCCCCCCCAACCCCCACCCCCACCCCCACCCCACCACCCAAGGTCTTCTGTCTGTGAGCAGCTATCTGCCCCCCTCCCACCCCCCACCCCACAAACTTGATTCCCAGAGAAAAGAAAAGAGATCTGCTTTATGTCAGTGGAGTGGAAGAGCTGCATCTGCCCTGAGTTTTCAAAAATAGGAATGGACCCCTGCTAACCTCCCCCCACCCCCCCCCCCCCCCACGACCCATAGCGCTAATCTTATTATTACAGATAAAAACTGTTCTGGCTGCGGGCATCCCGAGCGCACAGAGAACGTACACACGCCTCGTATGGTACCGAGAGCTGGCGATCCGCCCTGTTCTGTAGCGTTATGCACATCTGGTCATTTTCAACTCTTCATTAAAATAAATTAAGAAACACTGCGGGGGGGGGGGGGGACACAGCCTTGCACAGCCTTGCACAGCCTTCCCAAAATGCCCTCTGCAGAGGACGGCTGACTGTAACATTTCAAGGGTTTCATGCACACACACACACACACACACACACACACACACATTTTATAAGTATGAGCAGACCCAGAGGTACTGCCAATCTCCCAAATCAGTCATTTTATCTGCCATCATGAAAATGCAAAAAAAAAAAAAAAAAAAAGACACAGGGTAGGGTACAAGCAGACATCTTTTGAGAGACCAAAGCTATGGCTCTCTTCGGGAATCATTTGGTGTGCCCGGTGAACGTATTCCGTGCGGTCAGTTTAAAGTTGCCCCGGGACAGGAGAGCCGGTGAACAGTGCGTTTCTACGGTCTGCGGTCGAAGGTATTTACCGCTCGCATTACCAGATTTCCGGGTCAACGTTCCATTCAGGTTCGTCTGAACCGATCCTTTCATCTTCCTTCCGCGCAGGTAATCGCGGGCAATAAAGATTTACGGGGAAAAACAAAAAAAAAAAAAAAAATATTGAGTTTTTGTATTAGGTGTTGACGCAAATCGATCTTGTGAAATTCCCGTGAAATATGCGTCACCTCCGGCCTGGTGCTTTTCAAAAAGGCTTTACAGCTTGGATTGCTTCGATAACGGAGAGTTGGAGGGAAAAGCCTGTTAATGGGCCCTGAAACGTAAACTTGTTGACCAACTTTTTACCTCAGAAGGAACGAACGAACGAACTCAGCGAACGTAGCTCGACAGGGGGGGTCGCCCGCAGCCCTGCTGGGTCCGGAGTGAATGATTGATTTCCATCGCCGCTCACAACAAGCCCTTATCTGATAGATCTGCAGCGTCACTCGGGGGTACTTTGACCGCTTACTGTACGTGACGGAAGCGGGTTGGCCTCTGAAGCGACCCTATTGGGCGAAGGGATGAAGAAAACAAGCCGCGTTGCCAAACACCTCGCCCGTCGGGGTCGTGTTGGGTGCGTTGACATAACCCATTCAACAGAGCGCTGGACTCAGTGTGTCATGCAAACACACATTGCCCACGCAGTAATCTGACAGCGAATGGGGATTTTCCTCCTCTTGCAAATACCCCTGTACAGTGTCAGCGCTCTTGCAGTTTCCAAAAAGTGTACAAACATGTTATGACATGACATAACTCTTTAGAAAACTACACAGCGGGAAAGAAAATTAATTGCTGTACAAAAAGTAACAAATTGAAGCAGGGGAGTCATTATCATAAACCTGATTACAGCTTGCGCGGTTCCACAGAAACCTAAAACAGTTCTTAAAACGATCACCGCGCAGTAAACACTGCCAGTGGCGCTACCTTGCCCTTGGTGCTCCTCTTAACCTCGTAAGATCCACAAGATGGATATTAAAGTGGACGGTAGTTA
This sequence comes from Anguilla rostrata, assembly GCF_018555375.3. Lineage (NCBI taxonomy): Eukaryota > Metazoa > Chordata > Actinopteri > Anguilliformes > Anguillidae > Anguilla > Anguilla rostrata. The sequence continues at coordinate 64,239,396 of NC_057936.1, forward strand.
CGGGTCAGGCGTCCGGCACAGAGGAACGCGCCATAAAGGTCCCAATGGAGGAGCCACAGGCTGATAACTCTCCTGATTTGTGGGCGGCCGTTCAGAGAAGGCAAGTCTGTGATACAGCTGAGATTCACGCGTAGCGTATGTCTAGTTGGATTCACTCATTTCCCCCGAGCGACTGCAGTTCATTTCCACATTAACCCAAGCCAAAATGCAAAAATCCCTACACTGTCAAGAAGCTTAGCTTTCCTGCACTCACTTTAACTCTTAGAACAGCGCTTTCTTTTTTTTTTTCTTCAAATATATTCTAAGTCAGTGTTCTAGAACTCCATTGCTTTGCAATTGCCAGTATGATTTACTCATCATTGAAGTCAGGAGATTCTATCACATATAAAAGGCTGTTAGGCTGCTGCCTTTTGCCACATAATCATTTATCACTGGTGATCATGATTGTATACATGATTTTATCATTTCTTGTGATATTATGATTTTCTTGCTTTTCATTCCCAATGCAAGTTAAAATAGTCAAAACCTAAACTGCACATACTGTTATTATTATTATTATTACTATTATTTATTCACATTTATTGACAGTGTTTTAAAGATACAAAGACCTTTAGCATGCACAAAACCTTTTAGCACGTGCAAAACCAATGACAAGACGAATGATTTGTCATGGTGTTTGTTTTGCACCAAAGCATCGGTTGCGTTGTTATTTTTGTGTGCGGCTAAAAGGCTTTGCACGTGCTGAAGGTCTTGAGTGAATCAGGCCCAGAGTACATTAAGCGTCTAAAACTGGCCTGGCCCCCGATGCAGAGTTTAATTCCCAAATCATGGAAATGGGCAAGAGCAAGCGGATGGCAGGCAGGAAGTGGAACAATGGAAGCTGAGTCGTGGGATCAGGTGTTTCCTGTCTTTCTCACACATACGACCATTTGTTTGTTTTGTTTTTTCTTTTTTTTTTTCAGCCGTGAAAAAAAAAACCCAAAAAAAAAAAAAAAACAATGAGAAGTGAAGATGTCGAACACAGTATGTAAACATTGCAACGGGCCAAGCAAAACCACGTTTAGGAAGAAGCTGGTTCGTTCCCTATGAGCTTAGGCCTTGAGTCTTCAGGCATGCTGATATCAGCCAGTGGAATCAGGTTTTCAGACATTGTGTACACGTCGCCTTGGACTCCTTACGTTTTCCCACTGCCGTCTTTGCCAATGACGTCTCGTTAAGGCCACGATAAGAAAGCTACTAAAGTCACTTTGACTGAGATCAAGAAAAAAAAAAAAAAAAAAAAAAAAAAAAAGACATGAGCCAATGGAAGCCGGCGGATGGCATCGCTCCCATTTAGTGGCTGAAAATTCGGTCCGTTGTGGTCCATGTGCTGGACCTCATCGGTCATTAGTTAGAACCTAATGGTTTAAGACACTGGTCCGGTCATTTCCGGTTTAAGACACTGGTGCTTGCTTTCCAAGCAGTCAAGGGGTCAGCTCCTGGTTATCTGCAGAAGATGATCAGACCCTACAAGCCGGCCAGATCGCTCCGATCGGCTACTACAGGGCGGCTGATTCCTCCCCCAACACGAGCAGCAACAAGGTCTCGACTCTTTGCAGTTCTGGCCCCACGATGGTGGAACGATCTTCCAGTGGAGGTCAGAACAGCAGAGTGTCTGAGCACCTTCAAACGGAAACTCAAGACGCACCTCTTCTCTGTGTACCTCTCTCCTCTTCCCTAAACCCCCTCCCATAACTATTTAAAAAAAAAAAAAAAAAAAAAAAAAAATTTTTGGTTCAGACTATCTTGTTTCTCCTTAATGTATGCATCATAGTAAAGGCTTTTTATCTGCATGTTGTTCAATGGACTTAAGTGGACTTGATCCTGAGTTTGGTTACACTGTTGTAAGTCGCTCTGGATAAGAGCGTCAGCTAAATGCCTATAATGTAATGTAATGTAATGTAACCTCATTTAGGATAAGGCTTCTTTAGCCTCGGGGCTGGTGCCCTTACCTCAATTACTCCAGTTTATATAAATCATTTTCTTCCTTTTTTTTTTTTTTTAAACGTCATAAACTGGGCCGTCGCACGTTCGTGTCTGTGAACAGCCTGTTGGTTGCATGTTGCTACTGCGGGAACCGCTCACCCAGTGTGGGAAACTATGGTTTCCCAGGTTTTCGGGCCAAAGATTTTTTTTTTATTTTTTAAAAACAACAACATTTAAAAATAGAATTTTAAAAGCAGTGGGACATTTGCGAGCACTGCAAGCTGATAAGGGGTTCCTCTGATAAATGAAAAGAAAACCCCCACACATCCCACCAGTGCCCTCGTGTTGTCACGGTGATCCCGGTTATGGGTGCATGGAAGGACAAACCATCCATCCATCCATTATCTATACCCGCTTATTCCTGGGCAGGGTCCATCCATTATCTATAGCCGCTTATCCTGGGCAGGGCCGCCAGGAGTGCTGGAGCCTATCCCAGCATGCATTGGGTGAGAGGCAGGAATACACCCTGGACAGGCCACCGATCTACTGCGAGGCACTCACACCTATGGGCAATTTAGAGTCTCCAATTAGCCGACAAACCAATCAGACTCACTGAATCAGGGGTTTTCAAATGAAATTTAGGTTGGCAGCACTTTTTTGAGTCTCTCACACAAGGTAGGTACTAGCTTCTCACAGATAGGCTGCTTTTAAAGCAGAGATCCTGTCCTTCTTTAAACACCGAGTGTGCCAAGATCCCCGGAAAGTCATTGCCATTTCATGCATTTTCTTCTTTGAGCTGACTGGTCCAGTCTAGAATATGCCCGAACATTTGGTACACACATTTTCCTGTAGAATATGCCCACACATTTGGTAAACACATTTAAAGGATTTTTCAAAATGTAAATTATACTTTTTTGCAGTATTTGTAAACAACTGAAAGTTGCAGGAGGCTGATTTTGAATTTTAAACTTTGTATTCCAAAGCATTTAAAATCTGCTTTGAGTTTACGAGGATTGTTGGCGGTTATGTTTCATTAGTGAATAGCATTTAAACATCTGATGACAGTTTAACATGTGCGTGTGTTTTAGGAAAAAAATAAAACAACAAAAAACCTAATAAAACCAGCTTCAAGCATCCCCTTACCTACAATTAATCTGGTGCAATACATGTTTAACTAATTTTGTAAAGCAGACTGCAAAAACAATTAGCTTCATCAAATAAATATTATTGACAGGAAATGGCCAGTTAAGTCTGCATATCCATAACTGCAGCACACTGTACAGAATCACTTCCGCATGACTCATTCTCTGATATTATATGACTTCTTAGAAAGTCTTTCAGAGTAAATGTTTATCAGAGAAATTCATAGAAAAACCACAGGATGTCATGACCACAGACGCAAATAAAGCGTTTCGCTTTATGTTATGATGGTGATCCCGTGACTTAAACCCCAGGTTGGAGCCGGTAACTTCCACGCATACGACCTTTGACCCATGACCCCATGACCTACACCAGCAGTGCTCAGTCTCCCTGAGCCCAATATTTTTTTTTCTCTCCATTATAATATAATTCATACGCCCCAGATTGTGGCCTGATAATAGAGAGACAGAGAGAGAGAGAGAGAGGGAGGGAGGAATGTAGGGTTCCAGCTTGGGCACGTCCGATTTAGGAAAGAAACTGCTGACGCCAGACACGAGCCGACTCCGCCGCAGGCGTGCGGTTTTTGGGCAAGCCCGTAATCTGCGGCACGGTGACACGATGTCACGGTGACACCGGGGACGGGCGACCCACTCGGTCGCTCGCACGCCCCAGCTGAGGCCTCTGGTGATTTCACCAAAACGTGTGACTGCACTCGAGATCACAGCAGCAGGGCAAACGCCAACTCACTCCTACCGTGCAACAATATTTACCGCCAGTGCGTGTGTGTGTGCGTGCGTGAGTGTGTGTGTGCGTGTGTGTGTGTGTGAGTGCGTGTGTGTGTGCGTGAGTGTGTGTGGTGTGTGTGTGTGTATTTGTGTGAGTGAGTAAGTGTGTGTGTGTGCATTTGTGTGTGTGTGTGTGTGTGTGAGTGTGTGTGTGTGTGCGTGAGTGTGTGTGTGTGTGTGTGTGTGTGTGTATTTGTGTGAGCGAGTAAGTGTGTGTGTGTATGTATGTGTGACTGTGTGTGAGTGAGTGTGTGTGTGTCTGCGTGTGTGCATTTGTGAGTAAGTGTGTGCATATGTGTGTGTGTATTTGAGCGAGTGAGTAAGTGTGTGTGCATTTGTGAGTAAGTGTGTGTATGTGTGTGTGTATTTGTGTAAGCGAGTAGGTGTGTGTGTGTGCATGTGTATGAGTGATATTGAGACAGAGATATTTTTACCTCATCCCCAATTGCACAACTCCCACCTGTCAAATTTTCAAACGATGGATAGTGTTGTTGCAGGCCACATACATTAAGCTCTTCTCATTGGCTGGTTGTTGATGTGCCCCGCCCCCCACTATGACAGTTGATATGATGACAGTGACGTGGGCCAGACAGTAGAATCAGAGCCAGTCCAGACGAGATGGATTACATCATCTCTATTTTTCCTCCCCGGTGAGCTCACCTGTCACCTGTACAGCATGTGGCTCAGGAGGCAGAGAGGAATCAGCAAAAAAAAAAAAACCCCCAAAACCCGGTCAACGAGGGAGCAAATATAAGGTGACCTTAAATGGGCATGTTGCCCTTGACCCTGTACAGCCGCAGGAGTCCATGACCCAGCCCACACTGTGAGGCCAGAGTTACAATGGGGGTCTTCTTCGGTCGTAAACAGGAGGACGTGGGTTCGACTTTTGATCCAGGCATGTGATCGTAGACCAAATGAGAAAAAAATGTAGGCCCTTTACCCTCACCGTGCCTCTCCGACACCCCCGCATAAACTCCCCCGCCCCCCGCCCCCCGTCCGCCCCCCAAGTGCTTCTTCTATTACAGCATGAACCGTAAATTTAAACAACTGTCCAAAACAACTTCCTTTTTCCCCTTTGATCTTTCTCAACTTTCAGTCCATCTGCAGACAATGATACGATGTCAGCGGCAACTTATGGGACACAGTCTGGAACCTTTTTTAAAATTCATTTAACTCCCTTTCCCCCTTAGGGGGACTTAAAATGATTAAAATTAGACACCAGTATCTAATTTAAATGTCCATTGGGGTTATAAAAACTTTTTTTTTTTTTAAATAAACAAAATCGCTGACTCTACCCCATACATTTAAGGGCAGGGGGAAAAAAATTTTTATCTACGGCGTGTCTTAAAAACGAACATTATGACCTGACATGCCCTTAAAAACCATCCGGGGCGAACGCTCCAATTAAGATCTAATATCCCCCCGTTCCTCGCTGACGGGAGGAACTCGTTAAACCGGGGGCAAATCGAGCGCACGTCGTCAGGGAGCGTCATCACGGAGCGCCGAACCAGGACGTCTGCAGAGGCGTCGGCGGGGGGGATCTTTTCGGAGAGCGCCTCGTTATCCGTCAGTCCCCCTGCAGCAGCTTAGCGCCTTCGTGCTAATCCTGGAGGAGGTTTCTGCGCGTCGAGTCACCTCAGGTCAGGGCAGGGGAGCAACTGTCGTCGCGGGTCTTCCTCAAAAACGCGTAACTGCGCTTCGCATGTGAACACGCACCGGTACATGTGAATGTGACGGGATTAGGGGTCTTTCAATCAGCATACCGTGACCGTGGGTTTTTTTCCTTTCTTTGCCTTTGCTATTAAAAACCTCTAATCTTGCTCTCACTTTAATCCTATTATGATTTCTTGTCACTTTTCATCTGTAGCGTAGGATGGGGGGGGGGGAATGCATGTCTGCTGGTGAATGCTTTGAACTTAATAGACCTGCGACAGACTACGCCTGTCAAACTTCATCATAATCCGGTCCTTCAATCAAACGCGTAAGCGTCGGTGAACTGATGGTGTTCGATTACGCCGCTGCCTTGGATGTCCCGGCAGATGCCATTCCTACCTCCTCCCGCCCAGATATGCAACGCTGGGGGCTAAATAAAAAAAAACTAGCGCTCGGAAAGCTCTATGGAAAAAAAAAAGTGTTTTTGGCTTGCCTCCATAGTGGAACACTTTTTTTTAGTTCTGCATGGAACACCCTTTGATCAGTGTTAAAAGTTTGAAAAGCTCCCAGATTTAACCTTTTTTTTTTTTTTTTGCCTGGCAAAGAACCCTTGGACTAGAGAGGGTTCCTCTATGGAGACAGAGAGGTGCTTTTAGGAGAACCTTTTCATTCTGAGAGTGTACGAAAACTGAGGTAAATGCACCTCGAACCGACCGGGTCAGAACCGCAGGGTCAAGCTGATGGACGCAATCTGCTCCTCTCAGCCTTTCTTGTCTCCGGGGTGAGAGAGAGAGAGAGGGGAGCACGCCTCGGGAAGCACACCCGAGCAGGCACAGGGACAGGACGGGACAGGCCGGGACGGGACAGGGCGGGACAGGCCGGGACGGGACGGGACAGGGCAGGGCAGGACCGGACGAGCCAGTGAGCGAGAACGTGCCCGTCTTCATGCCAGCGTTGACTTCTGGGTAACGCTGAGAACCCCAATGACAGCTGACACAGGAAATGAGTAATTAAGGGGGGGGGGGGGGGGGGCGTGGGGGGGGGGGTCACCCAGAACTGAATCTGGCACTGTTCTGCTGAGAAAGGTCAGGCACAGCCTGAGAGGGAAACTGCAACATGACTCAGTGGAATGTGTGCTGACCCCCCCTCTTAATGCAGCTGGCACAGGATCTGCATCAACCACCATCAGCCCAAAAAATAATAATAATAATAATAATAATAAGCTTTGAAAAGCTTGAACAACGGCAGGCACAGTGGAGTGTTGCAGTAGATAACTGAGGACAGTGGAGAACGTAATTTGGCAACGTAAATGGTTGCATGTGTTTGGAAAGTTTGCGGGGAAGAAGGGAGTTGCTATGAATAGCAGCCATTGTTCTTATCAATCGACTGAGCGGATAATCTGTGCACTCAGCAAGGCATCACAAAACAAATAAAATACATTTACTAACCGAGCGACGCATCATTAAGATTTTATTCAATCTTAATCCTTTAGAAATTCAAGTTTTGTATTTACTGGGAAAAAAAGTGAATGATAAATGATGGAACATGCAACAACAACAAAAAAAAACAGTAGAGTGTAGAAGAGCAGAACATCCTGGTTTGAGTCCAAGAGAAAAGAAAATGACTACAGGATGACCAGAGGCCACCCCCAAGAAACACACACACATACACAAGAGAGAGAGAGAGAGAGAGACCCCTTCCCCGCCCCTCACCCCGCCCCCTCACCCCCAGCCCCTCGCCCCCTTTTTTATTTTTTTGGGAAACAGTGTTGTCGTCACTTACCAATGTTGTGTTTTCCCACAAAGCAAAGTGCCGGTACTGTCTGTTCCAACGTAAACACTGACGTCGTTTACATGCTCGTTCAAATAAGCCCCTGACCGGATCTACGCAAACCAATCAGAAGACATCGAATCATGACACCTTCTTTTAAGAAATCATTTATATTACCAATGCGTCAAACATTAACATACATTGGAGGTCAAGCCACGGTATAAATACCGCTGCGCGCTGAATGAAGTTAGTCATCCTCCAACAAGAGAAACTTAGCGAGATACCAAGAAACAACTTCTCACTTGATTTTTTAAACAGCTATTCGTTTGTGATGAGTGGATTATTTATGAATTACTTCTGGGTGGCGGCAGCCTTCTCTGTCCTTCTGACGCCGGCACTGAGTTCGCCCTTGCTGGCACAGGAGCCAATCCGCTGCGCCCCGTGCACGCCGGAGAGGCAGTTGGAATGCCCGGCGGTCGCGCCGGAATGTGAGGAGGTTCTCCGGGAGCCGGGCTGCGGGTGCTGCCTTGCTTGCGCTCTGAAGAAGGGCGACTTTTGCGGAATCTACACGGCGCACTGTGGCTCCGGCTTGCGCTGCACGCCAAGACCCGGGGACACCCGACCCCTCCATTCACTCACGCGGGGGCAAGCCGTCTGCGTGGAGATCTCCGAAGCTCAGCGAAGCCAAGCAACTGCAAGTGCAGGTAGGCGTACGAACCGTCAAACCACCGTCAAAAAATGAACGAAAAGGAAACGTTTACATTAAATCGTAATAGTACTATTTTAAATGGTTAGTTTTAAAAATGTCGTTTGGTGATTCGCGTTTGATTGCATTCAAGAAATCGGTTATTAACTTCATGCATTTAGATACGTTGTATAAAAGCCGGCATTTATTCTGCATGGATTGAAACTATTTTTTAAAATATTTTTTTAACTGGAGCTACACTGGCGAATTACCTGATATAAATATCAAGTAGACTTCGTTGACTCCGCTCATTTTTAACATTCTTTCTCCCTCGCCCATGCAGATCAGAGTGAGTTAGAAGCAGAAACCAGAAACGGCGCCGCCACACCTGACCAAGTACCAATCTACCTCTCCGGAAATAACAAGCCCTTTGATCCGAAGGCTGTTGCGGATGCTCAGGAAAGCATGAAAGCCAAGTTCAACGCCATCCGAAAGAAACTCGTGGAACCGGTAAGCGCTCAAAAAAAAGACACTCAATGTCATCGCTCCGCTGCCTTTATAACGTTAAAGCAACTGTATTCCCACCTCGCCAGGGAAGGGTAAAGACGGTGCTACAAAAAAAAAAAAAGATTGAAGAGAAAAGCAGGAAAGCTGCTAATATTTGAGTGTGAGATTAAGCGCAAACCACAGGGGGGAGCCCCCGTGCTTCCAAATATAAACGAACTCGATCGGAATTGAGGAAAGCCGCATTCGACAAATCTATTTGTTCTGCTCCAGACCGCCATTTAGCGCGAACGCGTGCTGCCTTTTGGTCCCCTTCATTATTAATGATCAACCATTGAAGGTGATTTTTTGTTTTATAGTCAACGCGTGTTATGAAAAAGAAATGGACGGCATAGATTGAATATTTCCCAAAGAAACTGCACCGTATCTTGCTATGACAACCGTAAGGGTCTGTATGTTGGTCCAATGCAGGCCATTATTCGAAGTGGTTGCGTTACGCACTGTACAAATAATCCAGATCTGTCATGCTACTTGTACTTTTATTTATTTTATTTTCATAGATTGCGTTGTTGCGTTCTCGTGTAGTGTTAATCAGTTTAACCATCAGGTCCAAGTTGAACTATGCGGTTGTTCCCGTACTTGGACGGTACTTCTCTCTAGGTTCGTCATACTTGTTCCTGGTTATGGTTATACACTTTGTTGTACGTCGCTCTGGATAAGAGCGTCTGCCAAATGCCTGTAATGTAATGTAATGTAATGCCATGCCAGTGGTGGTTTTTCATCGTGGCCCATTTGCTGGAATGTGAAATCAGTCAGGTAAATCAGGTGCTAACTCCTTCTGTGCGGGACCTGTTTGTCCACAGGGCCCCTGTCACATCGAGCTGCAGCGAGCCCTGGAGAAGATAGCCAAATCGCAGCAGAAGCCGGGCGACAAGCTGACCAAATTCTACCTGCCCAACTGCGACAAGCACGGCTTCTACAAGGCCAAGCAGGTGAGTCGCCCCGGCGACCGTAACTCGACTCGGCAGTGCCGTCACCGCGAAAGAATCTCACCTGCGCTCACCTGCGCTCACCTGCGCTCGCCCTAATCACCAAGCGTAACCTCCCCCATCCGCATCCCCACCCTATCCCTATCCCCACCCACACCACCACCCCATCCCCATCCCCATCCCCACCCCCATTCCCACCCGTCTAATCCAGATCTGTGTAACTCTAGCTGTGCTTACACATTTGAGTGCACCCTGCTTGCCCCGCCCTGATGTCCCCCCCCCCCCCCCCCGTGGGGTGACTGTGTTTGGGTTGGGGGGGGGGGGTGAGGGGGCGTATTTTAAATGGATAATAAATCCTGCTGGGGGGAACGGAATGGACACTATGAAGAGGGTAGTGGCAGTGTGTGGAGTGGCTACAGCATTCTCAACAGTCTCTCTCTCTCTATCTCTCCCCTCCTCTCTCTCTCTACCCCCCTTTCTCTCTCTCTCTCTCTCTCTCTCCATCCCTCTACCCCTCTCTCTCTGCAGTGCGAGTCTTCACTGGATGGCCAGAGGGGCCGGTGTTGGTGCGTGTCTTCCTGGAATGGGAAGAGGATCCTCGGGTCCAGCGATCTCACGGGGGATTCGGAGTGCCAACAAGAACTCACACACTGACATCACTCATCCATCCTACAACACACACACACACACACACACACACGCTCACCTGCAGGCACCGACACGCACAGGCACACTCTCCTTCGCGTGCACCGATGGATCTTCTTTTGATACCTTTCTTATTTATTTAATGTTCATCTTTGATTCAGGTACACTGTCTTTTGATTGTTAACACTGTGGTTCCCAGAAATTAAATAAGAAAACTATTTTTCTGAAAGGAAACAAAATAATCAAAATGTATTTACATGAACTATATGGCCATATTTATTTTAAACGTAATGTAAACATTCTAGTATTTAATATTTGTAATTATTTTAAGGATATTTATATATACATGTTTGCTTTATTACTTTTTTGTATGGATGTATATAGGAGAAGTGTTTATTTCTGGGTTCTGACTACGTAACTCCGTGAGTGGGCATACCTCATGCTGTCCTATCTCAAGGTCTTTTCAGTTTTATTCTTGAATGAATGATTACAGAGCCAAGCAACTGCAAGGCAACAAACTCGGGTTTCGATGGAGTGGAGTGTCTTTGTTATGCTGTACTGATGTGCTGAAAGAACTGAGAATTTCTCAGTACTGTATGAATACACCATTGAAAAAAAAAATATATATATACACATATATAATTTTTAATTATAATAATTTTTTTTTTTTTTTGCGAACGAACTTGCCATCGTCCGATCGAACCTGTGGCGCAGACTAGCTGATCCTAGGCCTGGACGTTAACTCTCGAGCGGGTATTGACTTTTACCTACCTCTGTTTTACGTTGTATTTTATACTTTTTTTTTTTCTTCCTTGCAGGCCATTTTAAAAACTCTTTTTTTTCCCCCCTAGCTGTATGAAGAAAAAGCACTCGATCGGTTTGCTAGCGTTAGCATGTCACTTTGACGTTCAGAAGTAGCTTGATTCTGGTTGCTATTGAAACGTCTGTGCAAAGTGAGCGCGCGCGCCCCCCCCACCTGACCCCACCCCCGCACTGTATTACACAGATTTCTCCTTGTTACTGAATGCTTCACAGAGTGCTGCTATTTTGTTGTTGTTGTTGTTGTTGTTGTATTCCAAAAGCAACTATCCAATCACCTGTATGTATACTTTTGTAATTACAACATTCTGTAAATATATATATACTGTAGATATATATATATGCATATATATATATATTTAATAAATCTGTAAACCTCAGTACAGTTGTGTGTTCTTTCTCTTTGCCTTCTCTGAAAAAGCGAATGTGTTCGTGTTTTTCTGTGTGTGTGTGTGTGTGTGTGTGCGCGTGCGTACGCGTGTGTGTCTGTGTGTGTGTGGGTGTGTATGTGTGTGCGTGCGTGCGTGCGTGTGTGTAGTTCTATGGGCTGGGGAGAGGCACACAGATAGACGAGGAAGTGTTCTCAGAGAAATCTCTAATGAGCCGCACACCTGCAGGGAGCACACCTGGCTTTTTTGGGGCACCTGGCTCTGCTCTCCACACCCTCTGCCCGCCCGCCTGGCCCCATTCAGGCTTCACAGAGCCACCTGGTGGCAGTGTAATATAATTGGGAAGGAGCTGGTCTCGTAACCTGAAGGTCACGGGTTTGATTCCCAGGTAGGACACTGCCGTTGTACCCTTGAGCAGGCACTGCCAGCAGCCATACCACCACGCACTCTGCTCCTGCCGACTGGCTGAAGCTAAGCAAGTGTGGGCTTGGTTTGTACTTGGACGGGAGACCACCAGGGAATACTGAGTTGCTGCTGGAAGTGGTGTTGGTGGGCCAGCAGGTGGCAATCTTCCCTCTGGTCAAATAAACCCCAATGCCCCAGTGCAGTGATGGGGACACTGTGCTGTAGGAGATGCCGTCTTTCGGATGAGACGTTAAACCGAGGTCCTGACTCACTGTGGTCATTAAAGATCCCATGACACTATTCGCAAAGAGTAGGGGTTTCCCCGGTGTCCTGGCTAAAATCCCAGATCTGGCTTGTGCAAAAACTTGCCACCTAATCATCCCCTGATTTAATTTGCTAAAAATGTTCTCTCCCTCCAGTGGAGCTGCTCAGTGGTCAACAATAGAGGATTGTGGTTGTACTGGGCAACTCCCAGGTGTGAATGTGTATGAGTGTGAAGCAGGGCATTCTTGCAAAAGAGGATCCGTGCTCAGCTAACCTACCCTGGGTAAATAAAGGTTAAATAAAAATAAATGGATAAAAAAAACTTAACCTGCATTGCTCCAGTGTAAATCCAGCTGTGTAAATGGATGCAATGTTAATGCTATGTAAAAAAAAAAATATATTTTTTTAAAGTTGTGTAAGTCTTGTGTAAGTGTGATGTAATGCACAACTTGCCACCAATAAGTCACTTATTTCTAGTATGCGGTTTCTGACTACACTATACGTTTTTTTTGTTGAGGAAACGCAAGTTTCATTTGAAAACCCGATGAATGTAAATCTACACCTCAGTTTCAACCCCGACCCTAACTTCTGGATGTGGATTAAATTTTTGAACAATATTGATTTTTGGAATTCCTTTTTATTAAAATGGGGAAAAAAACTAGATCACTGTATTCTCCGCTGTATTCATGATGTTTCATCCATGCTGTAGAGATGTCATAGGTCATAGGTCAGAGGTCAGAAAAATCCGAAAAGTCTATTAAAGAGTCCCTGAGCTGGGATACAATTGTTAAATTATTATTATTATTATTATTATTTATTTTTTTTTTTTACAAAAGTGGGTTTATAATCAAGAATAAAGAATACTTCAACTTCAATAGTAAATTAAAATAGTGTTTATTCTTTATTTTTTTTTAAAAAAGAACATTAAATACAAATTATACTTTAACAGAATCATTTCCTTTCTCAAAGAAAAGAACAGCTGTGATTTCTAGTTTAGTAACATGAAAGCTTCAAGAATCAAAATTCTTTAAAATGATACCTTTAAAAAAAAAATACACACACAGACACACACGCACGCAGACACGCACACGCACACACACACAATTACCCGTGAAAAGAGATATCTTTACCAGACCAGCAGAAAAGTGACTTAATTAATTACATTGTTCAGATGCACTGCTACACATAGACGTGACTTAAACGCTGCACAACAGGAGGCGGGGTTACAGAGAAACGAGAAACAAATCTACAGGTGTTCTGTGAAACGAGTGCAGGTCATGCCACAAATCTACACGACTGTCCGCAAGTGAACCTTTGTTCTGCCGTACTGCTGAAAAATAAATGAAGTATTAAATATCTATTAGTGATTATATTCCCAAAATTTGCTGCTGTTGTCGTTTTATTTTTCTTTCTTTCTTTCTTTCTTTCTTTATTTCATTTTGTTTGAATTTGTTCCGTTGTGCAATTAATAAGTCACGGTACCGTTCTTAAGAAAATGAATAGTTTGGATCAGCTTATATGTCTTCTGAGATAAATATATGTTTAAGTACTGTATATATGTCCATCCAGACACACAGCTGGCCAAGGAAAAAAAAAAAAAATACAAATAAAAATAAAATACAGGAGGGCCACCAGTTCGACAGATATGTCATCATCTTCCCCAACAGTCAAGTCAACGAAACTAGACAGAAATGGCAATAGCACCAGCATTTTTAGAGCAAGCGTGCAGCCAATTATATGCTACCAAGCTACTGGGAAAGCTTTCCAGATCAGTACCCTCCACTTTTCAAGTCATTACACAGGATGTGGCAGAAGAGGTCTCAACCAGAAACCACTACTGACGATAATGAATGTCCTTTCCAAAAAAAAATTATAATAATGATTAATATCACTGTTGTTTGTTTTTTTTTGTTTTTGTTTTGTTGTTGTAACATTTTAACTTTTGCATTTTTGTGAATCCACATCATCTTTAGTATCCCCGTGGAGCGTGTTTGCGTGAAGCCACACAGGCGTGTGTGTGTGTGTGTGTGTGTGTGTGTGTGTGTGATGAAAGGCTCAGCCTCAGCTGCATCGCTGCAGGTCGTGGGGGTGGGGTGGGGGCATGGAGGGGGGTGGGTGGCGGCTCTGAGGCTACAACAGGGGGCCGACAGGAGAGAAGCCGGTTTGGAGGAGAGACAACCAAGCTGCTACTCGGCAGGTCGAGACCACCCACAGACACTGACTCACTAGCGCTCTCTCTCTCTCTCAGACACACACACACACACGCACACACACACGCAGCAGGCACACACTCACATGTGCACAGCGACTGTATGCATACGGTATGCATGTACAGACACACAGACACACACACACACACACACACTTCCTGTGGCTGTAGATATCTGAGCACTGTAGATGTGTAAAGGTATAAAAGGCAAAAAAGAGCGCATTTAAAATAAGGCACTGATATTAATGGCCCTTAAGCTTTTGAGCTTACACTTCCATTCCTGCCACACAGGCCGGGATATAAAAACCAGGATATCTCCCCCCCCCTCTTCTTTTATGATAAAGCACCATGACACCGCCTGTGTGCTGTCACCATGACAACTCCTGTGTGCTGTCACCATGACACCGCCTGTGTGCTGTCACCATGACAACTCCTGTGTGCTGTCACCATGACAACTCCTGTGCGCTGTCACCGTGACACCGCCTGTGCGCTGTCACCATGACACCGCCTGTGCGCTGTCACCATGACACCGCCTGTGTGCTGTCACCATGACAACTCCTGTGTGCTGTCACCGTGACACCGCCTGTGCGCTGTCACCATGACAACTCCTGTGTGCTGTTGCTGTGATACTGCCTTTGTGCTGTCACTGGTGAGTCACACCTTTTTTGAGCGGGATTTGTGAAAACCTGTTTAATTAGATGATGGACTGCACACGGTGTGTTTGTGTGTAAGAGTATGGGGAGGGGGGGTTAACAGGCTCTCTACAGCAGCCCCTATCCCCGACCCCCACCCCCCCCCCCACTGAAGCCACTGCTTGCACTGCTGGGCCATGATTCAAAAGCACCATTCTCTGTCTCTTTTTTCACCGCCTAAAAAATAGCATATATATGGTTGAACGTACATGCTCTCTCATTCACACACACACACGAACTCACAGACACACACACACACGCACTAGCTTAACGCACACAGTAACGCACAGATAAAAAAATCCACCTGCTGGTTTGTATGTTTCTATGCGCACTGCGTGGATTTCGATGCTGAGCATTTAGCCCCCCTGGATCAAGTGGGTCGCATGCAGCTCTTATAAAAGCGAGTGGAAAATCCCTCCTTCTGTTTCAGAAGTGAAGTGCCTTCTCTCTCCCTAAAGAATAGTGCAGATCATATATATATTTATATATATGTGTATAAATATATACATATATATATTTATATATATACATATATTTATTCAAATCATCGTCATCTCTCTCTCTCTCTCTCTCTCTCTCTCTCTCTCTCTCTCTCACACACACCTCTCGTTCTGTCTGGGAATTCGAAGCTCCCTGTGCGCGGTACAGAAAGCCGTTAGAATCGAACGGCTTGGCCGAGCGGCGATGTCCGGACTCCGCTGGACTCCGCGGCGCTCTCCTCGCAGGTCACACGGCTCGATCGCCCGGACGACGACTGACTCCGCCCGGTGGTGGGCGTGGCCACGGAGAACCGGCACCTTCAATGTCTTTGTGCACTCAGTCCTGTGCGCACGATCCGCAGAGCTCAAGGCAACACAGTCTCTCTCCCTCCCCCTCTCTCTCTCTTTCTCCCTCCCTCCCTCCTCTCCCCCTCTCTCTCTCTTTCCCTTCCTCCCTCCCACTCTCGCTCCCTCTCCCTCCCCCTCCCTCTCCTCTCCCTCCCTCTCCCCATCTCTCTCTCTCTTTCTCTCTCTCCCTCCCCCTCCCCATCTCTCTCTCTCTTTCTATCTCCCTCCCTCCCTATCTCTCCCTCCCTCTCTCCATCGCTCTCTCTTTCTCTCCTCTCCTCCTTCTCTTGCTCCCACTCCCTCCCTCCTCTCTTGCACTCTTGCTCTCCCCCTCCCCATCTCTCTCTCCATCCTCCTTCCCTCTCTCTCTCCATCCCTCCTCCCTCCCTCCCTCTCCCTCCCTCTCTCTCTCTCTCTCTCCCTCCCTCCCTCTCCCTCTCCCTCTCTCTCTCTCCATCCCTCCCTCCCTCCCTCCCTCTCCCTCTCTCTCTCTCCATCCCTCCCTCCCTCCCTCCTCCTCTCTCTCTCTCTCTCTCCATCCTCCCTCCTTCCCTCCCTCCCTCTCTCTCTCTCTCTCTCTCGCTCTGCCTCACTTGCTCTCCAGGTTGTAGCACTGGGCCTCGCCCCTCTCCTTGCCGTCGTAGCCGGGCATAGGCTGGCCGTACTTGTCCACGCACCAGCAGTACCCGCGCTTCCTCCCCTTGGACGGGCGACACTGCGGAAGAAGGAAAGGAGGGGGGGGAAGGAAGAAAGGAGAGAAACGGCAGGAGAGGAAGAGAGAGATAGACGAAGAGAACAAGGACAGAGAGAGAGAGAGAGTGAGACAGAGAAAAAGAGTTGAGAGGAAGAGAGGAAATGGACAGAATGAGCAAGGGAAGAAGAGCAAAGAGAGAGACTTTTATGTTAATATGTTAAGTAACAGAAAAAAAAACCCATTCTGTTTTCACACTGCCACACCAAATCCCCCCCCCCCACCCGAAAGCAAACCTGATCCTTTCAGGAAATGTTTCACACTGTTCATTTGCAACGGCAGAAGCTTCTGGAAACTTTCTCTCGCAGCCTCAGAAAAAACGGGCTCTTCGGCTAGCCTCCACACGGGGCACCCGTTTTAGGACTTTACGGAACCCCCCCCCACGCTAAGTGTCAAAAGCGCGAAAGCTCCCGGACTGGACCATTCACCGTTCTGCGGGACGTGACCCAGACGGGGGTTCCTCCGTGGAGACACAGAGGGTGGAGCGGTGGACCTAAGGGTGCTTAAACCCTGGCTGGCAGGCTGGCAGGGTCCCGGACGATGTGTGTGTCGGTCCAAGCGCCAGGCATACCTCCCCGTCACAATAACACCGCGCCCGAAACATGCCAAAGGGGTATGCCCCCCCCCTGGATGTCACCGTGAGGGACAGGGTTAAATTCTAAATGGGGGGGGGGTGCGGGGGGTATTTCCTCCCTCCTGGGAATGCTCCCAAGCAGACGCCAGTCATACCTAAGTGCGGCTAAACATAGCGGGGGGGGTTCGGGACGTTTTGGGGGGGGTGGGGGGGGGCGCAGAGAATCAGGCCGCGCCGTCCCTGATGCGATCTCCAGATGAGCGCACCCGAGCAGCCAAAATAAATCTATCTACCCTGACGTGCTTTAACCCAACCTCCCCCCCCCCAAAATGATCCGATTCGGTTCCGTCCGGAAGGAGGCCGTCGGACCGCAGACCCATAGCTCACGGCATCGCCAAAGGACTGTGGTTTTTGCGTCCCCTTCTCCTCTGCCAGCGAGCGAGAGCGGGACAGGACAGGACAGGACGGGACGGGTGCGGCCGCGGAGCCCGAGAGAGCAGGGCGCCAGCAACCAAAACCCCCAAACTTCTGTTCCCGGGGCCTGGCTCCCACGCCCTGAGGCACACACACACCGTTAAACGTCCCGCATGGAACCTTCTGGAAGAGCCGCGTGCTCCAGGCGTGGATACCAGTCCGTTTGGGTTTCCGATTCTGGGATAGAACGGCCATTGGGGGGCGGGGGGGGACCGGGGGTTTGTTTTGTGTGAGAACAACTCCCTTCACAGAACACAAAAAAAGTATGAATGTATCCAAAAAAGCAAACAAACAGACAAAATAAAATAAAATAAAAAATAAAAAAACCCGGATAAAATATTTGTGCAGCCCCATCCGAAAGAGCACTTATACCAGAGTTCTATTTTTAGAAGCTGGCACACAGTCAAAATCATCTGCTACTGATTATACTCCAAAATTGGAGCTCCAAATTATGGGAACAACAAATGATTTACAGACTGACTGGGGCGAGGGGGGGGATTTTATTAAACCCACCCTCCATGTTATTTTTGTATTCATTTAAAAATCTGACCCCCCCCCCGCCCATTATCGATCCTGGCCATCCAAGAACAGATAAGCACCAAGAAGGCGGTGATGGAAGGGGGTACGGGGTACAGGGGTGGGGGGGGGGGGTGAGGGTGGCACATATGGACACCCCCTGTATAAGGAGTTTGACATCCAGAAACCAGCGTCAGTATTTCGGTTCAAAAGAAGCTTTCAAGAGAGGAAGCCATGGCTAAAATAAATACAGCCTGCCGCAAACCCCCCGCCCCCCCCGACCCATCCCTCCCCCCCACAGGACCGCCATCTCCGCGCTTGTCGTTCGCATCCTTCCTCCATGCCTTCATTCCAACCTGCAGTCGTTCTATCTCCTCCTCTTTAACGCTGACTGCCATCGCCGCGACCGGCTATTTCTGTCTCATCGGACCAGTTCACTTCGCAGAGGAGAGAATAACATTGCGTTCCAGTGAGGCTCTGAGCTGGAAGACTGTCCACTCTGTGCGCGTGCTCGAGTGTGTGTGTGTGTGTGTGTGTGTGTGTGTATGTATGGGTTTGTGCTTGTGTGTGTGTGTGTGTGTGTGTGCGGGTGTGTATCTGTGTGCGTGCATGTGTGCATGTGCATGTGTTTGTGTGTATCTGTGTGTGTGTGCATGTGTGTGTGTGTGTGTGTGTGTGTGTGTGTGTAACTTGGCAGTGTATCATAATGCCTGGGGACACCTGGGCTCAGGGCTCCACAGTGAGAGGTTTGGTAGGTGGGGCGCTGCTGCTACGCCCTCGAGCGAGGCACTTAACTCAAACTGCTTCGGCGAATATCCAGAGATCCCTTTCGTGCATGAAGAACCGTTCGTCTTTCCCTGTCCATCCCTAGCGACGGCGCCCAAACAGCACGTTCCGCAAAACATTCCCCCATCTCGAATCTGCTGTTCTAACTGCCCGGGCTGATCTGTTCCTCCACAGCACCGTGCGCACAAACAGAAAATCCGAAAAGCTTTTCCCACAGGAGGTATCTTAACACGTTCTAATTCAGATAGCGACTGCCGATTAGCCCTGCCACAAAAATCAACACTCCCAACTTGGTGACAGGACTCTCCATTACATTTAGCATAACATTTCTCTGTTATTGTTTTTCTTTCAAATTCCTCGGCAAAAACGTCGTTTTTTAAGTCTTCGTCAGCAGCTTGTCCCCGCTATGTTTATGGACAGCTAATGTTCACAAACCTTCTGGCCCCCAAATGTGCCAAGTCCTGAGAGAAATCTCTCCACTGACGAAAGGTTACTTGGGAAAAAAACAAAAAAGTACAAAATCGTGATTCCTAGGAAGGCATCATCCCTTCATCCCTTCCTCTTTAAAAAGCTTGTTAAACTATGTCAAGGGCCAAGGGGCAATAAACACAAAATCAAGTTTTTTGAGTTTCGAAGCCGAGTATCCCGTCTCCAATTGACACATCGCATTAGTAAAGAAAAACAAAAACCTAATTAAGCTGTGACATACGGAAGCCCTAAGAGGCCATGCAACATTATTATTTTGGGTTCTGTTATCTCGAGATCACGACGTTTGGCTGCCTCAGTATTAAGAAGAAAGCGCGAGAGAAAGCGTGGAACTAAGAGTTTAAGAGGTGAGCCGTACAGGTGAAGGAGCCTTTTCTCCTCAGCCAGACGGAGGATATCGCCCTCCTAAACCATAGCTGGAGGAGAACATGAGGTAATACGAGCTTGCGCATCGGTTAACAAAAATGATTGCAGGTCACGAGAACTCACATTAAACACAGAGGGCTGCGGAGTATAAATATTACTCTGGTAATTCTACACCACAGGAAAATGAGTACATACACATGTACAGTATGTTATATACATATGCACAACACTGACGCAGCTACAACCACCGCGCATCACACCCCACCACACTCGCACACGCACACAGCACACTGCGCGTACACAAACCACACTGCGCTGCATACACACACCCACACACATCGCACGCGCGTGCACACCAACCACGCACTGCATACACACACACACACGCGCACACACACACACACACTCGCACGCGCGTGCATACACACACACACACACACACATGCACACACGCACACACACACATCATGCACACACACACAACACGCCGCCACCACGCACCACACACACCACACACGCCTACACACAACACAGCCACGCACCACGCACCACACACACCATACACACACACACACCAACACACACACACAACTACACACGCACACAAACACCCCACACAACAACCCAGAATAACTGACTGTGCTTCTTTGGCCTGCCGTTTATTATAAACCAATTGTGGGGAAGCGTATGATTTTGAAAAATGCCCTCAGATTTATTTTTGCACGGCTTTTTCAAATGAGCTGAGCAATTACAGGAGTGACCACCCCAACGTTTGTTCTTTCTGGGGGGGCCGGGGAGTGAGGGAGGAGGGAATCATGTGTGTTGGGGGGGGCGGGGGGAGGGGGGGTTTAGGTAGTTAGTCTTCTTGGCCCTTCCTCAGGCCTACACTCTACTCGCCCTGGGCAGCCGGCATAGACTCCACTTGCCAAAAAATCCAGCCCGCCTCCCTCCCCCCCATTTTACAGTTTTATTCTTGCTTTCTTAATAAGGTCACCCTTTCTCCGTTTACTCAGAACTGCCAAACCCCCCCCCTGTGCCGCACAGCACAATGCACAAACATTTGGAAGGAAAAAAACGTCTCGGCAGGCTCGGGCGGGCGGGCGGGGCAGACAGTGAGGAACAGGGCCCTGGGACTGGCAGGGACTGGCACTGCCAACGGCCACCGCGCCGATTCATATAATTACGGCTATAATTAGCCCTCGCTGCGACCTCGACAGGTACGGCCGGCCCGGATCAGGCGCCCGCCCCGCCGCGGTCCTGTTTCACAGCTTATTTTGGGACGAGAGGACGCCCCCGGCCCAATCAGCCCGCTCTCCGGACACCGTTCTCTGTCAGCGCCCTGACCCCAAAAAACTCGCCAAGCTCCACCCTTGTTTTTGGGGGTTTTTTTTTTTTCTTCCTGGTCGGTTTGTTTGCTGTTTGTCATGTAAGCATGAATTAGTAGCTGTTCCTTCTGCGCACAGACAGAACCCTGTGTCCCAGGGTTGTTTTCAGCTGAAATTCTACCGAGCCGCTATGCTTTATGTGTCTGTGCACCTATGCATT
This sequence comes from Anguilla rostrata, assembly GCF_018555375.3. NCBI lineage: Eukaryota > Metazoa > Chordata > Actinopteri > Anguilliformes > Anguillidae > Anguilla > Anguilla rostrata. The sequence continues at coordinate 64,260,635 of NC_057936.1, forward strand.
TGTGTGTGTGTGTGTGTGTGTGTGTGTGTGTGCATATTAAATATCTACCTCTCTTGCTGTCTATACGCACGTATGTGTGCGTGTGTATCTTTATCTCTCGCTGCCTAAATGCATGTATATGAGCGCGCACGTGCACGAGAATAAAACATTGAAATAAACTGCGGGTTATATTTAGACGTGTAAAAATACGTCTTAAAAATATATTTCAACACCAACGTATAAGAGGCCCCACCTAGGCTTCGGAGCCCCTGGAGCAGCGGGTGCTCGGCACGCTCCTGCGAAGCCTACACTCATGTCCTTAAGCAGGAAAGCCACCCTGAATGACGCGCAGTGATCTAAACAAATGACTTGCGCTCGCTGACTCTCTTTCAAAGCCAGCTGGATGCGGAGGAGTCAGGCGAGGGGGGGTGGGGGGAGAGGGGTAGGAGGAGGGGGGTTAATTATTCGGTGAGCTTGCCAGCAATCAAGCATTCGACTCCGGCCAGAGGTGCCGCCTGGAGCCTTTGGCATACGTTAGCGTTTAGCATACGTTAGCATTTAGCATATGTTAGCATTTAGCGTCCTTTAGCATTTTATCATACGTTAGCATTTAGCAGATATTAGCATTTCGTTTCCTCTCTTCCTCTCGAGACTCAACCCGCAAGCGGCCGCTCGTTCGCTCCCTCAAAGCCATTCTCCAGCGGATGTCTCCCAAAACAGAGCTCGGTTCTGAACCGCCCCATCGTTGAGTCACAGCATTTTTATTTATTTTTTTGCGGCTGCACGTGATGAGACGGTGCGTCTGAGTCAAAAAAAACAAAAAAACCCCTGACTTTCAGAAGTGACCTCGGTATGCCAACTTTGCCACTTTTTATCTCCTTGTCTTGCAGCCCAATAGCTGAATAAAAAATATCCAAAGATAAATATTACTAAAAGTAGTGGCCTAAAATAAAACATTGCACGCTACAGTGTAACAAGCAGCAGAAATCTTTCCGTTAACGGCATACACAGACAGTGGAATGCGTGCCTTGATTTGACACATCGAAGACGCTCAGCGCTCGAGGGCCAATGAGGAGCAGCGGAGTCGCACGCGCGTGGCTCGCCTGCAAGTCCGGGCTTCCCGCGGTGACGTTCTCCCCCCTCGCACCCCCGTCGCAGCGCACCGAGCGTACACATGGGCCCATGAGTTACATCACGTTCTCCGGATCCAGGACGAACTGAAACGACGGGAGGGTTTCATAGCTTTCTTTCTTTTTTTTTTTGGGAGGCTTCGGCGATAGTGTGTGACGGCACCACGCGAACAAACGGACCAATTAAACTGAGTTTTACAGCAAACGGACCAATCAAACTGAGTTTTACAGCAAACGGACCAATCAAGCACTGCTCCGGTGCTGAAAGGTCCACAAGCCATGCAGTCTACTTGCATGCGTCCCATTCCTACATACATCCATCCATCCATTATCTATATCTGCTTATCCTGGGCAGGGTACATCCATTATCTATATCCACTTATCCTGAGCAGGGTCCATCCATTATCTATACCCGCTTATCCTGAGCAGGGTCCATCCATTATCTATACCCGCTTATCCTGGGCAGGGTCCATCCATTATCTATACCTGCTTATCCTGGGCAGGGTCCATCCATTATCTGTATCCGCTTATCCTGAGCAGGGTCCATCCATTATCTATACCCACTTATCCTGGTCAGGGTCCGTCCATTATCTATACCCGCTTATCCTGGGCAGGGTCCATCCATTATCTATACCTGCTTATCCTGGGCAGGGTCCATCCATTATCTATACCTGCTTATCCTGGGCAGGGTCCATTCATTATCTATACCTGCTTATCCTGGGCAGGGTCCATCCATTATCTATACCCGCTTATCCTGAGCAGGGTCCATCCATTATCTATACCCGCTTATCCTGGGCAGGGTCCATCCATTATCTATACCCGCTTATCCTGGGCAGGGTCCATCCATTATCTATACCCGCTTATCCTGAGCAGGGTCCATTCATTATCTATATCCGCTTATCCTGGGCAGGGTCCATCCATTATCTATACCTGCTTATCCTGGGCAGGGTCCATCCATTATCTATACCTGCTTATCCTGGGCAGGGTCCATCCATTATCTATACCTGCTTATCCTGGGCAGGGTCCATTCATTATCTATACCTGCTTATCCTGGGCATGGTCCATCCATTATCTATACCTGCTTATCCTGGGCAGGGTCCATCCATTATCTATTTTTGCTTATCCTGTGCAGGGTCCATCCATTATCTATACCTGCTTATCCTGGGCAGGGTCGCGGGGTGCTGGAGCCTATCCCAGCGTGCATTGGGCGAGAGGCTGGACATATTTTTATTGAAATAATCCAAAAACCACGTTCAAGGGTACAACGGCAGTGACAACGCCCGGGAATGGAACCAACAACCTTAAAATCCCAGTTACCTACCCATTATACTACAATGCCGTCCACGACCGACGCCATCAAACTATCTGTGTGAGAGGTCACATCAGATCCCAGGAAAAAAAAAAAAGACTCCATGCTTTTCACAAAAAAAAAAAAAAAAAAAGCCCCTAAGGGTTTGGTTTTATTTCTTTTTCTTCTTTTACCCGTTTTTCCAGGAATCCTGCGAGCAAGTTGTTTGGCGAGTCACCTTTCTTCTCAGAAGCGCGACAGGAACACCGGCGGCCGCGTCACGGTATTTCTGAGAAGTCTGCTGCCGGCGCTTTATCTGGGGTGAGTCACGCTTTTTTTCTTTTTCGCGCAATTACACAACGGCAGGTTCCAGGGAGGGCGAGAGGAGGGGGGCGGCCTCCGGGGGGCGCCAGTGAGCCACAGGGCGGGGCGGGGCAGGGCGGGGCGGGGCGTTGGCGGTAACGCGTTCAGCACCTCGGACAGCTCTCGTTAGGCGGAGGGCCGCGCCTTTGTTTTCGTGCCCCGCCCCGTCCTGTCACTCTGCGGTCTGTAGACTGATCCTCTCTCCCTCCCTCTCTGCCAGCGGGTCCAATCGAATCGGCCAAACCCCTAACTCAAAGAAGTTAATGTAAGCTGTGTGCGTGTGTGTGTGTGTGTGTGTGTGTGTGTGTGTGTGAGTATGTGTGAGTATGTGTGTGTGTATGTGTGAGTATGTAATTTACATTGTGAGTTACTCTTGCTAAGACAATCTGCTAAATGAATGTAGTGTACAGCACCATAAATATATTTACCATTCCCATTATTCTGCTGCTATTCTTCTGTGATGCGCCATACAGGCTACATATTTAGCACTAGCATTTTGTTAAGAGAACTTCCAGAGCAGTGCCAGCATCACCACCCTCCCAAACCCTGCAGCATGGCGTCTCCTCTCCTGGGGCCTGCAGAGCCGTGCATGCAGTACAGCACTTCTCCTTTCAGACGCCAGCAGCTGCCGGCTTTTCCCAGCATGCATCAGGAGCGGGAAGAGCCGATAATGTGGGCGGAGCCCGGCCACAGTCTCCAAAAACACAAAAACAAACAACCGGGGAGATCGCGGGGGAGTTTCTCTTTTCAAGGCCAGGCAGAGGAATGCTTCCTTTAAATAAAAATAACCGCCCCCCCCACCCGCCCCCTGCCCCCCCCCCCACCACCACCTCCTTCTTCTAATCTGTGGTTCATTTCAGGAGAAGAGGAAAAAATAATAAAAACGTTAGCGCGGGAGACAATAGATGAGACGGACCTCAGAACTGCGACGGCGTCCCCGGCTTCCTCCGAGGCGCCGAGAGATCGAGCGGACTACGCGTCCCGCGCGCTCGCTTGTTCCTCGCGGGGGAGGGGACGGAGGAGGGAGGAGGGGGGGGGGTGAGGGGAAGAAAGGCATTTCCTTACCTGCTTTTTCTTGTAGAAGCCCTTTTTGTCGCAGTTGGGTATGCGGAAACCCCGGGGATTCAGGACGTTCGTGATCTTGAGGCTGTTCAGGATGCTCTCCATCTCTCTCCGGCAGGGGCCCTGCGCAAAGCGGAAACCAGAAGGCCCGATTTTTTATAAAGCGGCGGGCATCGCCATGGGAATCTTGGAGTGGTGGTGGGGCGGGGTGGGGTGAGGGAGGGGGGGGGGGGTAAGGGGTGCAGGGGAGGAAGGGGGTGGCGTGGTTGTGATTTCTCATGCCGCCTAAAGCCGAGGTCGGGAATGTGTGTGAGTGCGAGAGAGGAGGAGGAACGCGAAAGGAAACTTCCACGCACAGCAGGAGAGCAGTGCGGTACCTTCTCTACGCTGCCCCCTGGTGGACAGATGTTGGCACGCACGTTTAAAGGAGACGAGCTTTACAATGCAGGACCATCGCCCGAACTACACCCTAATCCCTCACCCCTATTTCCCCACACACACCCCCCCCCACCCTGCCCCGGCCCACAATTCCCGAATGTTCCTCCCCTCACTAACAACCTCGCTAAAGCGAATTTGTGCCCCGTGGACTTAATAGCACAGTTTTACAGCTCTCTTTCAACCCCCTCTCAAAACTGACAAAAAAAACCAAAATTACCTGTGGTTAAACCCAAACTGATTTATGCTTTACGGCAACATGTAATTATTCTTTTCTTTTTATTGCATGACAACAACAAAAAATGAAATAATTACATTTTCTTAAGAAAAAATAAAAAATAAAAAATAAAAAATCACCCACAGGCACAGTGCTGACTCAGCAAAAAAAAAACCCGTGGTTCTTTTTGGAAACGGAACAGGAACTAACCACCAATGCTACCACTTGGAACTCGGAGATACATTCAGAAAGTCCCGCGCTGCTGCTTTCACGGGCACCCCGGGTGGGGGGAGGGGGGGTTCACGGAGGACTCAGGGGCCACCTCCTCCAGCAGCCACGGTGATCAACAGGAGCCCTCACTGCCGTCTCCACGGAGACGACTCGCGGACGGCGGTGTTGGGGGATCGGGGGCGGGAAGGCCCAACACGGCCAGCACACTCCAGCCGCCCCAGAAAAAGGGGGAGGGGGGCGGGGCATACGGGAGGCAGTTAGTGTTTACACAGGGCGGGGCGCTGATGTGAATTTCATTACCAACACAAGGAGGCTTCCCATAATTCATCAGCAAGGGTTGGGGGCGAGGAGGGGAGGGGAGGGGTTGGGGGGGGTGGGGGCGTGAGCTTAACCGCAAAGTCACATCAAACAGACGGGCCCTGCGGTTAATACATTAGACGAAACATGTGTTTCGCTTCCAGGAAGGCCGACGATAAATACGATTAACCCTTTAGTTACTGGCACTCGGTTAGCGCCGTAAAACACCGACTGCACAGACGCAAGGAGGAAACATTACACTGATATTTGAAGTGCCATGTGCCACAAACACATATACAATACACACACACACACACACACACGCATATACGCGCACACACGCTCTCTCACACACATACACAGTGCACACGTACACACAAACACACACACATACGTTTCACGCATATCTGTTTTATGAATATCATACAAACAGGAGAAAGCAGATATGGGTATAGGGTTATATACACAGATGGGATTGCAGTATAGAAATGTGGCAGGGTGGGGAATTGAGCCCTGGGGGGTGAGGGTGGCGTGTGGGGGGGGTGGGGGCAGCGGGTGAGTCTGCCTACGGGTGGGAAGACTGCCAAACACACACTGCACGGCATGGACGGTCTCCCATGTGTGTATATTCTGCTCCTTCTGTAGCGTGGATCCGACAGCGGACCACACAACACCGGGAGCGCCGGTGGCTTCACATCTGTTGCGGCGGGGGGGGGGAACCCTGATGCATTGTGGGTCCATGCAGAATCACGGAAGCCTGCGCTGCTGTTTGCACAACGGGCGTGATGGTTCGGGTAGACGGCAGGCACACATGCACGCACGCACGCTCACGCTCACACGCACGCACACACGCTCACACGCACGCGCACACGCACGCTCACGCTCACACGCACGCACGCACGCGCACACGCACGCTCACGCTCACACGCACGCACACACGCACGCACGCATGCTCACACGCACACACACACACACACACACACGCACGCATGCACGTTTCATCTTACAGCGCAGGCACACGCTACCTTAAGGCACAGACAAAAGAACAGAGAAGGTCAGGGCGTGCCACATTCTCTGCAAATCCTGCTCTGAGCTGCAGCTCTGGGTTTCCTATCCAAGCTGGTTTTACAGCACAGGGCTTCTGTGTACTCCTCTAATCTGGCCAAAAAGCAAGGGGGGGGGCGAGGGTTATGGTGGGGTGTGAGGGGTGGGGGGGTGGGGGGGGGATTGGGGGGGGGGTGCCACGGCGCACATAATTCATCGTTTGTGCGGCACAAGCAGGCGGAACGACCTTGCAGAAATATGACGGGAATCTGTGGAGGCTGCTCACCCGTCCATTCCACCCCCTCCACACTCCACACGCCACACTCCACTCCCCCCCCCCCAAAACCTTTCAACAGCTCCCAGAATCCCCGGCGTGACTGTCGATACTCACATACTCCGTCTCGCGCTTGGACTCCAGGGAGAAGTTGTGCATGTCCGCGCTGAGGCCGCTCGACACCGACTCCACCCTGTGGCTCTGCGACTTTCGGGACAGCTCCTTCAGGATCACGTCCCCTTTGGCGTGATGGGGGGGGCCCTTGGTTTCGGGGACCCTGTGGGCGCTCTCCAGGCCTTGAGACCCCGTGCCGTTGGTGCCCCTGTCCTCCTCCGAGCCCCTGCTGTTCTCTAGGCCGACACAAGAGGAGCGCCTGTGTTATTTTTGCTTCTTCTTCTTCTTCTTTTTTTTTTTTAAACAAATCTTCTGCTTCACGAACGTTTTCTCACCGCCAGTTTAAACTTCAGCATAAATTAAAGGTGGGTTATTATTTTGTTATCTCTCTCTCTCCCTCTCCTACTTCCTGCTGCAGTTCTCATTGAGATCTACATACACTGCGTGCCTATACTTATATGATTTATTATATATACCGTGTATATATATATATATATATATATATATATATATATATAAACAGTCACACCCCACTGGAGTCTTTTCAAACCAGAGAAGCAAAGTACTCTGAGTCACCCAGCCAACTAATAAACAGTAACATAACTATTTAACATCAACAAATCCTCCGTTCCAGAAGGCACCTTTCCAAGTGTACTGAAAGAAATGAGGAAAGTTATTTATAGGCCACTGGCAAAGGGTTCTTGACAAATCGTTAAAGACAGGGCATCGACCACCTGACCGGACAGTCGCAAATACGGTGCCTAAAAATAGGAAAGAAGCAGAACCGAGAAATTACAGACCCATTAGCCTTACGTCTATACCATACAAAATTATACAGCCAGGTCTATATGGTCCCCTTGTGAATGCCACTCGGGTAGAGATATTTCTAAGTACGGTCTCTAAACTTTAGAATAAGAAAAAAAGAAGGACAGACGCACGGCAAGGTGAATGAGTTTGCAGAAGACGTTGCTGTATCTGAATGCGAACGGAAGCCCGGCGGGGTCAGAACGACGGGCCAGCCCGGGAACGCGCACTACCCGTGAGCTAACTCAACTCAGCCGCCTGAACTCACAGCGCGGGCCAACCGGTGCCTCAGCTGCAGTTGCTGTCCTTAACCGACTTCAGTGAGCGACTCTGCCCGCGGCACTCCGCTCAAAACAAAGGAGGAAGAAAAATAATTAAGATGACTTTCTGCGCACGGAGGTAAAAAAAAAAAAAAAGGTTGTTGCCAAACAACACCTGTCATGACACTCAACCGCATATGATAAATTTTCATTATTTATTTTATTGAAGATTGATGTCGAAGAAAAACCATCAATCAGGCCTGCTCCACAGTGGGGAGGAACTGTCTGTGACATTTATGAGCGAACACCTGGAACACTGTGCAAGTGCACTGCGGTCCGGGGTGACCACCTCTGCCCGTCCTTCGCAACGCAGGACAGAGCAAAAATGCAGGGGTTTGCACGGAGGACCCAAAAAAGGACCCCCTCCTCGGCCAATTGGCGGCACCTGATTTTCACGAAAGAAAAGAGAAGACGGCACAGACACAAAGACTCATGGGAGATGAGACATGTGACCTGGGCCCGGGACGGTGGGGGGGGGGGGGGGAACCTGGTACAGCCAAAGCTGCTGCTGCCTCCAAATTAGCCCAGAGATCAAGACGGGGGATTTTTCTGAATAAGTAGAACCAGATTTCAGACAAACAAGCCGACGGGGGAGAGGCAAGGCTGTGGGACATGTGGCCAGCAGTGCAGCTCTGCACTCCAGCTCCGTCAATTAGTATCCAGGCAACGGACCAGCCCACTAGGGTCAAACACCCTTCGATTGTCACCCTTACCGCTCCCCACTTGAAATAAAACTACATCGAAAAACAACAACAACAACAACAACAGTGTAAACGCATGGCTGTTCCTCTTACTTTGAAAACGTAAACGAGCAGCGCGAATAGACAGAGGTCCACAGAATTGGATGTATTTGGATGCCTCGATGGTATCAATGTTTATTTGCAATGTAAACTTTTTACATGTCTGCTTTGCCATTTAAAGGTTTTTAACGTCTTACTTCATTTGTTTGTATAATATGCGCCAAGTAAACAATTTGAAATTCAGCGGGCAAACTCATTAAAAAAGACGGGAGTAAGTAGAGGCCTCTGCTTGTTGGCAAGAAGTCTTGAAACCACTTGAGGTGCAATTATCTACTTCCACCAGAGGGGGGAGAACACTTGAGCGCTCTGTGGTGAAGGTCTGACAGTTTCAATCATCAATCTATTCGTTGGTTCATTCATCTAGCCTCCCAGCTATAAAGCAGGAGGCCGTAACGCTGATCTCAGCGGGGGATGACTTTGTTTATGTAACTTTTCCAACAACCATTACAGAGACAATTTATAGACAAGACTATGCGCATACTACATAGGATACGATTATCAGGAGATACGCCATAAATAGATATTACACGTCACACGAGTAAAAAATAAAATAAAATGATTTAAATATAATGCAGCCCACGATCCCAGACTGCGGATGAAAACCAGTGGAAATGATGCACACACCAAAATAAAATAAAAAATCAACAAGTGGTCTAAGAGCAATATAAATTACTAGGTTTGCGAAAATGCTTTTTAAAAAAGGACGCTGCTCGCTGACAATAGCCACCGTCACAGACCTGCATTCAGCTACTTCGGCTCATTATTGTGGCTACTCTAAATTGCTAGGGGACAAGTCGGTGTTGACGTCACTGACATCTGAAAACACAGTGGGACCGAGTCGCTGATTCCCCCCCGGTGCCGCCATAAGATCGCATGATCACGGCCCTGCTAAGGCCCTTAAGCCTAAAGCATCCTCGTGCACATTTCCACCGCTCTGTCATCCTGGATCGCAGCGCACGCTCTCACAGACACGCGCTCCTCGAACCCTCGCCTGACAGCCATCCCACGCGCAGCAGCCAGAAGATACGGCTTTTAAAAGGCACGCTTGTTCTTTTCTCTTTTTTTTTTATAGAGGAAATGTTATGGCACAAAACCACAAGCACACTGTGTCAATGATGCAATTTTTGTTCTTCGCTTGCACCTCTGCCTGCCTGCTTGCACAGGGAACGTAAATTGTTTGTTAATAATTCATCTTCTGGCGAGAAATGGGCTAGAGAAACGCAATTCAGAAATACGAATCTTCATGCGTCTGCCCCCTGCTATATTTAACTGAATGTGGCACACACTAACGATTGGTTAGACAAAGCCAAAATTCAGTGCACACCACACATTCAATAGCGTGTGTACGCTGGTGTGTGTCCATGCACTATATATATATATATATATATATACACACACACACACACACACACATATATATATATATATATATATATAAACGGACTAGTGTAGTGGCTGAAAACACTGACATAACTATCATATCATTTTCCCACGCCATTTTGCACATTTTTTATTGTTGCAAGTTGTGTTTAAAATGGCACGTTCAATTATGCCAACTTTTATGTACAACAGGCGCCCTGCTAGAAAGTCAATGTAATTACTGCAATATATATATATATATTTTTTTTTTTAATAACCCGCCTAGATTCGCTGGGTGCTATATTGTCCAAGAACCTTTATTTTCAAGACATTCCTATTTTGCACTGCTTCTATGAAGGTCTCTCTCTCGTTGGCACATAAGAATTTGAGGATAGCAAAACGTTGCCATTCAAGTTCTATATATGCTGTTTCTTTCTATTTAATTCAACAGCGCACAGCACTGCTAGAGACACTTCGCCGGAGGCACAAATCGCAAGGCAATTATCTTCCTCATAAAGTCTGTTCATAACTGACACGCTTCCAACTTGTAGCTATATATTAATCTCTTTTTCTGGCCTGTCTAATTAATATGCATCAAGCCATTAATTTCACATGAGTAATTCCCATGAAAACAAAAGCAACATTCTTATTCTAGTGACGCAGCACAGTGCCTCGCGCATGCAAGATCAGCTACAGCTAACTTGGGTGTCAGCACGCACGAGCTAGCGCATTGACTCTATTTCTTAGAAAACCACTGTATACAAATATTAGCTGTAACACTATGACCGTAGCGAATATGAGCCGCCTACCTTGTTTATGAACTGGCAGCAAAATGCCGCTGAGTTTTTTGGAAACTGCGCTGGAGCACACTCCCCGTCCGTCCAGTAAAGCTTGCAATGGCTTGATCTCACCCGGCTGGTGTTGGCAAGTCAAACCAGAGCCGCACCTCCCCGTGTACACTCCACAAGGCTGTCCCTCGGTAAGTGCGCAAGTCATGCAGCAGCCGCAGCCGGGCTCGCGGACGATCTCGGTACAATCTTTGGGCAACGGTTTGCACTGTCCCAGTGCTCCCGCGTTACAAGGTTCACATCGCACCACCGGACCAACTGCCTCCGCCAGCCGGGAGAGTATTGCCAACGCGGCCGTCAGACAAAGAACGCACAGCCTGGATATCATGGTGACAGGTTAAACACAAAGGGAATAGTATGCGAGTTGTCACGCGGGCTTAAGTGGACTTTTTCTACCACAGAGCGCAGGCGAGCCTTCTCCATCTGTATTTTCTTGCGCTCGAACTTCTCGTTATATACAGCCAGAAAAAAAAGCGGCCGCAAGTCACACCCCTCCGTATGAATAATGTAAATCGAAGGCTCCGGTTTAGGGAGCACTTGCATCTTCCGATAGTTTGTGAAATGTGAACAAATTAATGTAATTTATCGTTTTGGAGTGCGTCAACTCTGCACCTGGTGTCTTTTTACAGGCTGTTGTTTCGGGAACTTAGAAATGGGAGATGTCTGCAATATTGTAGTTTTATAATCAGTTGAAATTTCTCGCCATTGGAACAAATAAGTGATTTGCAACTTTTGATTTCGCAGGATGTTTATAATTATGAGCATGTTTCCAAGATACAATGCAACATTTAGATGCAAATACATGACGTGTAGCAATCAAGCCAAATTATATTATTTAATTCATTTCCATATTTACTTCGACAAAGCTAAAACAAACAAACAAAAACGTAAAGTACATTTATGAGTGATTAACCTCGATATTATCATTATGTGCGAACATAGTGTGAGCCGCACGTTTGGATAAAACCACGATTTATAAAAGGTGCAGTTTTTTTTTGCGTTGCAAGAAGGCAGGTGGAAATTAGAAACGACCCCCTGCGTATACTACCGGTGAACAAGCTCGTTTTAATAAAATGCAAACAGCATCTGTCATCTCGGGACAGAAGAAACGGAGGTTTCCCACGTGGTTCTTGCAAGTCATTGCTTCAGAAATGTTACCATGGAATTCAGTTTCACATCATATTATTATTATTATTATTATTATTATTATTATTATTTTTATAACAATGCGATTAATTTATGTGTTGTCCTTTATGAATCTCAACAGTTCTGATAATATAAAAAATCACAGAGTTTGGTTTGTCAGGCGCTAGTCTCTGATTTGTTGCAACCTGTAGTGGACCAACCCCAGTAGAAAGGTGAAAACTGTAAGAAAGGCACAGGTAACGGAGGTGGCCTGGCTCTGGATCGGATTGGTTCGGTCTGGCTCATGGGATAGCGCAGTCCTTGTCATCATTTTTGGGCTGAACCAGGTCAACGCTGAACAGATTGATTCCGATTTCCAAGTGTGCCAAGTGCGAGAGGAGAACGAGGCCCGATACTCTTGAAATACATTTTTCTATTACAATGACGAGGTGCCAGGGGAGTCGTTTCATTTTAAAGTCTTTCTGAAAGAGATACTGTTTATTTATTTATTTATTTTTATTCCCCCCAAAGCACTGGAATCGTGCAAGATCATAGACGTGGATTCCCAACCAGTGCAACCTATTACCCAAAATGCCAGCCGGCTTATACAACCCCCCAAGCCCCCGCCCCCCACCCCCCGGGTCAGGAGATGCTGCAGGAAGCTGCTGACCTTACTTACCTGTTCCTGACTGCTGGCCGGCACTAGCCGGGTTGAACAGAACCCTCACATTTCAAACTATTAGCAAAGTACGCCAATAGATTTCTGCAAACCCCAGCAACAGTCTGTCCTGCAAAGGTAGCCTACCCCGTACCACCTTCCCCCCAACCCACCCACCCACCCAACCCCGCACCCCACTGCAATAACAAGCACAAGCGGGGTTATAAATTGAAAAAACAAGGCAATCAGTGTTCGCCATTGTGCGATTTCCACCGGTGTGGCGGAAAAGTGTTGAGACTGCGAGATGAATAACAAGCGGTGAGGTGAGGGAGGCATCACCTCAGGGCAGCGATGGAAAATGGCTGCCGTCGATATTAGCTTTCCTGTTACTCTGCAAATTCTTTTTCGTTCAAACATAGCAAGTCGTGTTATGTCTTCGTCCGAAAAAGAAACACATTCTGTCTTTTTTTCTGGGTCCCTAAAACAACTTTCCAGCGAAGCTGCACTTTTCTTTTTTCTTTTCTGCCTTTAAGAATAAATACTCTATATCTGGCAATCTAATCATCGCAATGCTCATTTCCTTGCTCCGCAGTCAGACGCACAATGAATTTTTTATTCTAGAACCACAGTCGCTAAATGGACAGTTATGTTTTTCCAGCTGTAGAATGAGCTGAACGAGAGCTGGCCAAAGCAGGATGTTTATGGGAGAGAGAGAGAAAAAAAAGAATAGAAATGTAGAAAAACAATCTAAATTACATGCCAACTTCTCCCTCCAAGCCTCAGATAGAACTCAGTTGTCCATTCTCATCCACTTTTTCATAAAGGAGCAAATTTTCACTCAATTTTTCTATTTTTCTTTTGTTAATCATCAATTCGAAATGCAAATTCTGCAAAGTAATGCCTTTTTGTTTTTTATAAGCGAACAGGAGCTTCACCAACATTCACATAATACAAGTTTTTTTTTTTTGTTGTTAATATGCGGTTTCTGGCGAGTGTAAGGGACGTAGTGTACTGTTGCGGAAAGCTGCATTGTGGAGACGGGCAGGCAAGCCAGACGCCACGCACGCGTCCCCCCCCCCTCCCCGTCCCCGTCCTGTCCCCGTCCCCCAGTGGCACGTCACACCGTTCGGCACGCGTTCCAAATCCGCACACACCCCCGCACACCCCTCCCCCCCCCCCCCCCCCCCCGTGTCATCGCATCAGCCTTGACCTCGTTGCGCAACCTCTGCTTGGCGCGGGCCACGGTAACCTCCCTCTTGATGAATAGTTTTAATTTTATCTTCCGGCATAATCCAAGGAGCCTTTTTTTTTTTTTTTTTTTTTTTATTAAAATAAAAAAAAAGACATTAAAAAAAAAAAAAAGAAAAACGTAACACAACCGCCAACAGGCAGCTGCGGTCGCGGCTGCAGGGAGACGGATGGGCCAGCGCTGGCGGCTTTTCCCGCTGGTGCTGCTGCCTTCTCCGGGGCGGCCTGCAGGAGCCCAGGTCAGCCGCGAGGGGCGGTTAAAGTGCCCCCCCCCCCTCCTTTTCGGCGACCGGGGCGGGGGGACCCCATAATGGCCTGGCTCTTGGGTACATTAGTACGGGTTGGCAGAGCGCCCCCCCTCCCCCTCGCCCACTGGGTGTGTACCTGGCGTGGGGGGGGGGGTAGCTTGTGATGATGAAAGTCTGGAAAGAGGTCACCCTGGGCACCCTGACATTTACAGGAGACAGGAAACAGGACAAGATGACAGTCGGGGGTAGGGGGAGGGGTGGATATCATGATTTTGAAGATTCAGGAAGATGCAATGCAGGGCTCTGGTCTGTTGGTTTTCAACGGTGCCCAGCACTTGATTAATTGATTTTTTTTTTTTAACTCGATTACACAGCTAACTCACCTAGCCTGGGTTCTTGGGTTCGAAAAACAGTAAGTTGCCACAGAGCAGCAGACTCTGTGGCAAATGTGGTTGGCAGGCCCCTGGTACAACAGTTGTCACAGTTGTGGGGCAGCAGTGTAGTATAATGGCTAAGGATTTGGTCTTGTAACCTAAAGGTCACAGGTTCGATTCCCCGGTACCCTTGTACCCCGTTGTACCCTTGAGCACGGTACTTAACCTGCATTGCTCCAGTATATATATCCAGCTGTATAATTGGATACAAGGTAAGTCGCTCTGGATAAGAGCGTCTGCTAAATGTAATGCGATGTAGTTGATGTGGGGTGTGTGCTATCAGGAAACCAAGGGGTGTGTGACGGAATTATGTTGTCAGTGGCACAGTCGTTGTGAATTTGGGGGTGAGGGAACCTCTCTGGTCGTCGCCGTTGGTGAAGATGTACTGTACAGCAGGGGGTTCCAGGCTGAGACTCAGGAGACCCGCAGATACTTCGCATTTTTTGTTGTTTTCTTTCTTTCAAACTGGCAGCCAGTTCAGCTGGTCCAGGGAAACAAGATTGTGTGGATAACCAATCATTGACTTCAACCCTCGTGTTGTCCTTAGGGTCAAAAATGACCCTGTTCTGAGTTTAACGGCAGAGAAGCTCCTGAAATTTAATTTTTTTCATCATGAAATTTGATTACTTTCCCTGCAGTTGACCCTGCCATTAGAGAAACGTAAAAATTTTTGTTCATATTTTTTATAAAAGCGGTACTCTATCAGGGAACATAGATTGTCTTATGAGTCTTTTTTTTAGCCTGCAGTTATAAAATCAGAAGCCATAACAAAAGTTAAGCACCACAGATCTATTACAGCAAAAAATCAATAATGATGTGTGTTTTCTAGTAAAAACAAGTGGTGTGGACTGAAGAATGTCTCTCCAGACTGTGAAGTAGGAAAACAGTTATTCATGGATTTATTGATGAGTGACAGGTTGTTTCTGCATGAAAAATATTGATTTAGGGTTTTTTTGCCTTGTGGACAAGGGGTGCATGCATAGTATGAAGACAACACAAGAGTTCAATGCATAGTTACTGAAACACACCAAAAGCCCAGAAGAGCGGAGGTTGTTACAGCAGCAAACTCCATATTAATGCCCGTAATTTTGGATGAGATGTTGATATGTCAGGTGTCCACGTACTTTTGGCCACGTAGAGTAGTTTGGTCTCATCACCAGGCAAACTTTGTGTTTAAATAAATCGACCACGGTTGCCTTTGGTCGGCACTGCATTAGTTCAAAATCTAACAAGAATTGATCTCAAATTGATCTTATTGACAACATATTGACAACTGAATTAGCAGGTTAAGGTCCCCTACAAATCGTGACACCGGCCCGTCTCGGCGAAGAGAGCGATGAGGTCTTTCGGCCGGGGACCGTGGCATTTTCGCTCGGGTTTGTGAACTGTGCTTCTCGCAGTTCGGAAAGAGGCACCTGCTCAGGCTCACCCGCGTTGCCGTGGCCACCCCGACCCAGGTCACGTGACCGATTCCCACGCGTCGGCCGGACGAGAGTGTCTCAGGACTCAGGCCGCATGCCTGACGCGCTCCGGAGTGTGATGACACGTCGGGAGAAAGCAATAAGAGTGTTATTACTGTGCGCATATTTGCGTCTATTTCTGTTCCGGATGCATCCGGCCAGGGAGGGCCATGAAACCATGCAGCAGACCTCCACCCCCCCCACCCCACCCCACAGTATAGAGTTGCCTATAACCACCAGCTCTAGATGGTTTATGAACATTAGAAATTCACGCAGAGACAGACGCGGCTGCGTTCTCATCAAAGTACGTGGAGTGGAGAAGAAGTGCAGTGGAGAGGTGGTTTGTCATTCGTTCATTCGATTTTAAAAAATGTTATTTTTTAACGCCGGTGCCGCGTTAACGGCGACCGTAAAACCGTGGAAACACGAGGGCTGTCCTTCTGGCCTTTTGACCCGAGATGTTTGCCTCAGTGTGAACAGGAGCTGTTTTTATTTTTTTTTGACGTTATCTCTGACCTCCTTCCCGTGAGCTGAGGCCACAGCGCAGCCTCTGATTGGCTCGTTTTCTGTTTCTCCTGCACAGTGACGCCAGGAGAGGCCGTCTACCGTGCAGTCTGTAAGTATTTGGACAGTGACACGGGTGTTGTTGTTTTGGTAATCAAACGGGCCGTAATTCCTGTACGTTTCACCCAGAATGAGTCTGAAGACCTTCAAATTGAAACTGGCCGTGTGCACTTTAACCTCGTATTCATTGTTTAATTCCAAATCCAACGTGCTGGAGTACAGAGCCAAAAAATAAAAATAATCACTGTGCAAATACTAATGGACTGTGCTGTGTATGCATTGTGTTGTTATTGGTCTTTATTGGCCTTTATGGTCAAAGCCAGCGAGACATAATATACTGTATACCTGTGTCTATGCCTACATATTGTATATGTGTGTGTGCATGTGTGTGTGTTCGTGCGTGCATGCACGCATGTGTGCATGTGTGTGTGAGTGCGTGTCTGTTCATGCATGCTTGCATGTGTGCAGTATGTGTGCATGTGTGTGTGAGTGTGTGTCCGTGCGTGCACGCTTGCATGTGTAGAGTATGTGTGCATGTTAGTGTCTGTGCGTGCATGCTTGCATGTGTACAAAATGTGTGCGTGTATGTGTGTGTCCTTGCGTGCATGCTTGCATGAGTACAGCATGTGTGTGTCCTTGCGTGCATGCTTGCATGAGTACAGTATGTGTGTGTGTGTGTTTGTGTGCATGCTTGCATTTGCACAGTATGCACAAGGAGGAAGATATTGGCTCTTCTCTTTACCTGCTGAGGTTTTGCGATTACATCACAGGGCTTGGAAAGCACGACCGAGCCCTCTGACACGAGAGCGAGCATTAAAATCGGGGATTAAAAAACTGGATTCTGGCAGCCAACTGCCTCACACCTCTCGGCAATCCACCAGCTCAGTTGCAAAATCGTTCTGCGGGAGGAGCGCTGTTCGTTGCACGGACACCACAGGGCAGCGCGCAGGTGACTGCTGACTGCGGTTGGGTGGGAGAGACGCTCACCTGTCTTACAGGTAACGCTGTCGGCGGCTCAGCCTCTGAGGCTCCAGGCCTCTGCCGAGCGCTGCTGCTGTGACCCAATTTCAGGTTTTTTGGGTGGCGGGGGGGCGCTGAAGACTGCTGGCCACCTAGGGGGGTCCCCACATAATGCTGATGTGCGTGCGTTTGCACCGAGAACTTGTCACGACACAACGCGGGTCGCGTTTCCCCTCCTCTTTCGCGCGGAAAGGCAGCAGACCAAGGATCCTCTCCTTCTCCTCCTGATCTATTAACGTTCACTTAAAGACAGTCGGGATTCATTCTGTTTTTTCGTCGTTTGTGGGAGGTCTTTTTAAATTTATTTTGGCCGGTTCCCACAGCTTAGAGTCACAGGTTCCACTCTCGGCTACGCTATGTCGTTTGTCTGTTATAACCTGGACATTTGCATTAAATAGAGCAGATTTAAGATCGCGTCCATTCTGCACCTTCCTGACTATGGATTGCATTTGAAAAGTCGTCTTCATTTCTTCTCTGAAGTCCAGACAATGTGCTTGAAATGTATTTTTAAAAATTAAATAGTTAACTAGCAAAAATAGTTTTCTTTATAGCGCAACCATACTTGGTCATGGATCATTGTGTCATGGCATTAGCGTTTAATTTATAATTAGGCCTACAATAAATATTATCTTTTGTTTTTGTGGAACTAGATTGTGATAACTCGTGTTGCATTACATTCAGTTGTGCCATTAGAAGATTGCCTTGTTCATTGAGGCACTAAATTTCACAATGTAAAAAAAACCTCTTGCACAGATGCTGTGAATCTGGCACTGCTTTTCATGCAAGTTTTCATAGTGATTTATTGGTTGAGCACTCAATGAGAACGGCGTCAGGTTGAATAACCTCCCCCCTCCCCCCCCTCCATTAAATATAGATAATCACAATGCTTTCATTAAAATTATTGAAGGCCTTGTGCCTGCCTTTCAAGCAAAGCCATTAATTATTGATTTTCGGCAACCCCCCTGCTTTTTAGGAAAGTGATATCTGCTTTCGCCAAAATCGATTTTGGCGGCGAACACGTCCTCCGGGGCTTCTTTCCATCGCACGACACCGTTAACAAAACATCTGGAAGGATGTTCCCCGAAAAACCGCCAAACATCCTTTAAGCCGGCCCGAGTCAGGGGGGGGGTGGCGAGCACCCGCTTGCAGCTCCTCTTTTGCTCCGGTGCTCATGTGTTTTGTCTTACAAGGGATCGCCCGAAACATCTGTCCCGAGCTCCCGGCCTGGAGGGGGGAGCGGGGGGGGGGGGCGGGGGGGGGGGGGGGTTGACCAGAACAGGAAGACGGAAATGAAGAAAGGATGCGGACAGACACCGAATGGAAAAAGAACAGACGACGTACAGTATGGAGGGAGAGGATAGAGGGAGAGGCAGAAGAGAGGAAGTAAGCATGAGAGCGTGAGGGAAAACAGGAGGAGGAAAAGATGAATTGAGGGAAAGAGAGTGAGCAAAGCTGAAAGTGAGAGGGGTGGGTGAGACGGGGATAGGAAAAAGAGAGTGAGAAGTACGGTAGAAAAAGGAGAGGAGAGGAAACAAATGTTTGGAGTGGTTGCAGACACAGCAGAAGAGGAGGAGAGGAGGGAGAGAGAGGGGGATGGGGAAGAGGCAGAGAGAAAGGAGGCACACGGAGAGAAAGATGGTGCCGGTTGTTTATTTTGTGTTCTGGGAGGAGCTTGCACACGAAGAATACAGATAACAGCTAATCTCGGGGAGGTGGGGTGAGGGGCAAGAACAGCCTGTGCAGCCAACACGAACTCTAATTGGTCAAATATTCAGTGGAGTGATACAAGTTGGGTCCCAGTTTGGTCCTGGGCAGGCATGCGTCTATGTGTGTGTCTATGTGTGTATGTGTGTGTGTCTATGTGTGTCTTGGTGTGTTGTGTTTGTGTGTGCATGTGTCTGTGTTTATGTGTGTCTGTGTGCATGTGTGTCTAAGTATGTCTGTATGTGTGTGCGTGTGTGTCTAGGTGTGTCTGTGTTTGTGTGTGTGTGTCTGTGTGTGTGCATGTGTGTGCACTGTAAATGTGTGCGTGAGTGTGTGTGTGTGTGTGCATGAGTGCGTGTGTGTGTGTTTGTGTGCATGTGTTTGTGTATCTGTGTGTGTTTGTGTGCGGTGTGTGTGCACTGTAAATGTGTGCGTGTGTGTGTGTTTGTGTGCACGTGTTTGTGTACTGTAAATGTGTGCGTGAGTGTGTGTTTGTGTGCACGTGTTTGTGTATCTGTGTGTGTTTGTGTGCGGTGTGTGTGCACTGTAAATGTGTGCGTGTGTGTGTGTTTGTGTGCACGTGTTTGTGTACTGTAAATGTGTGCGTGAGTGCAGACTGTGGGTATTTCTCACATATAAACGTGTACTCCCCAGGACTGTGGGCATTTCTCACATATAAACGTGTGCTCCCCAGGTGTACTCCCCAGGTGGCTCGCCATGTCAGCGCCTGGAGGCCAACAGGTAACACCGTCACCCAGGGAAACGCTTTCAGGCCCGCTGACACTTCCTTGGGCCCGCGCCAGCCCCAATCTGTCAACGGGAGCTCTCCGGGACACACGCACAGGCTGCCACAGAGTCGGGCTGGGAGCAGCTCCTGCAGGCTGGGTCCCACGTGATCGGCGGGAACCGAATCCAAGCACATTCCATCCCGGAAGGCGGGTGGGAGGGAGCTGTGGAAGCCGCTCGTGTGATTGACGGACACAGCCTAGAACGAGGGGGGGGGGGGGGGGTCCTTCAGCCCTGGTGTTGGAAGGTCACTGGGTGTGCTGGTGCTGGTGTTCTTCACTGTTAATCAGCCCTTGCTTGAATCAATTAAAGCAGTCAGTTACACTGGTTTAACTCACCTCACCAGGTTTCACCAGCCCTTAACCCATTTTAGGAATGTTATTTCAAAGTTTTTACGATGTTCTAGGAGCTCCACTGCTTTCAGTTACCAGCAGCGATTGTTACATCACCATTAGAATGTTCAGTTAAGAACATTCTAGTCGCATATTTGTGACCTCTCACACTTCAAAGGGTTAATCGGTTGTTGACTCTTAAAGTGATTAATTACAAAAATCAGTGGATTTCTCAGCCCTCCATAACCTGGGCTGGGGACCCCTGGTCCAGAATCAGCTCAGTTCCAGCAGCCCTCTAGGAACACGGTTAGTGGCCCCTAGAACGGACCACTGGCCCAAATCCCTGAGTTCATCGCCCAATACGCACGGCGGTGAGAGCGTGTTGCCGGCTTCTGCCGCGAGTCGCCGGTAATGCCACCCTGCGTTTTTCTCCCCCGTGCGGCTGCTCTCGAGACTCGGTGGCGGAGCGAGAGCGTGTTTTTATTGCGTGCAACAAGGCCGACCGCAATAATCCCTGTGTGAAACAGGATTGGATAGCCACGAGCCAGAAAGGAGGCGAACGGACCGTTTTTGGGTGATGTCACCCCGCTGGGGACTTGTTAAGTGCTTGCGTCTTTTTTATTGTTTTTTTTTTTTTTTTCAAATTGCATGGGTCTGTGCAAATCCCCTGGAGACATTCCCTAAGAGGAACATTCTTGCGAAAGGTGGAGAACAGTTGGAGCGTTTGTGCCAGAGGTTTAGGGCATTGAAGTTCTAATCAATTTGCTTCACACGCACACGCGCCAGCACTCCCCAGCGCCTGCCGCGGCTGAGGCACTACCGCAGTGCTCTGCATTCAACGGTAAAATTTAGGGAAAATTACAAACGATGCTTTGCACGTATTTTTTCTTTCCAGACAGTAATTCTTTTGCAAACACGTGTCCTCTAACAGTACATTTTCATAGCCTAAATTAGTTATTTGTCAGCAGATATTTTAAAAGACAATTAAAAAACTGTAATATGCTGCTTGCATGGGTAATCAAACTCCACATATTAATCGATGGCAGAGCCACCTTTTTCTGCAATAACAGCTTTAACAGAGGTAAGTATCTACCAGCTGTTCCAGTGCACACTGTCTGGGAGTGATTCACTGCAGGGAAGACGTTTCTAGAGGCTGGACTAATAACGCACGGGCCCAATACTCGCTGTGAGATGGAGAACAAGGAGACAGAGCAAATAACTTGCTTGTTGAGTGGAGTCTCAGTCCCAAAACGCAAAATAAAAATAAAAATGACATTAAAAAAAAAACCAAAACAAAAAAAAAAACATCAACGACCGTACACAATAATAGTTTGTAACTGAATACAAAATTTGATTTGGTTCTTGGTGAGAGATTTGAAGTGGCCAATCAATGAAGGCGTTACCTGCAGGTGGCAAGCGCGTGCAAGTGACCACAAGGATCGATTTATCCTGAACTCCGTTTGCCTAGTCTAGCTATGGATTGACCAAGTGGAGCTGCTAAACGCAAATTATTGAACGAAAAGGACGTGAGGGAAGTCGCCATTCTTAAAAATGTGCCTTCAATCCATGACCTTTTTAAAGCACAGTCACACTCACTGGATAACACCAGCGTTGAAGAGGCTAAGGTAGCCGTTAGCCAAAGCACCACTCCCGCAGCAGAACAACAACAGCAGGTTAACAGTAGCAGCAGCAGCTACACCACAGCGACTTGCACACCATAGCCTGTTACCCCACCAATATCGGCTGGCGAGGATGAGGATTATTATCCTCGTTATGCCGGTGCACCGTAGCACCCTAACCAGTCATGGACGATCTGTAGGCTGGCTAGTCTGCTAACTAGCCCAGCTGAATTTCCAGTGCGACGTGCAAGTAAGAACTTTAGTGTTTGGATAAGTTGCATATTTAAATAAAATTGGCTATATAATTTATTGTACCCCCTCTAATTAACTTATTGTATGATACTATACTGTAATACGCACGTTATTTGCTCTGTTTTCTTCCTCTCAATCTCACCTCAAGTTTCCAAAGAACTAGCTAGCTGTAGGTAATGTTGCTACTGACTTGTTAGCTGTGGTTTCAGTAGCCAAAAGGCAGCATGTAGGCTAAAACTAGTTTAGCTAGTGACTTTTATTTATTTATTTATTTATTTAGTCGCTGATAACGTTTTTGCATTTTTACTAGGCTGACCAGACGTCATCTTTCCCCCGGACATTTCTACTTTTTGCGACCGAAAATATCCGTCCAGGTGAGATTTCTAAATTCCTAAAATGTTCGGTTAGGTTTTGCTTGTCCCAAAGACCGTATTTATACGAACATATAGCCTAATTTTATTTTCATGATGCTCGCCCGCCCTTG
Organism: Anguilla rostrata; assembly: GCF_018555375.3. Taxonomy (NCBI): domain Eukaryota; kingdom Metazoa; phylum Chordata; class Actinopteri; order Anguilliformes; family Anguillidae; genus Anguilla; species Anguilla rostrata. The sequence goes on from NC_057936.1 coordinate 64,283,134, forward strand.
TCCTCTTTTTTTAAAGTCCAATATTTGTAGAAGTAGAAAAGGTCATAGTGTTTGACAGAATTCGGAATGCCGTTGCCCAGCGTCTGAGGAGGCCATGTTTTGCTATTGGAAGCATGGGCAGTGTCAGGTTTGTAACACGAATAGCGCTTAGAATTTTGGCCAAAAAAAAAAAAAACTCTATCTTGGTCTCATCTGGCCACAAAACCTTTCCCTATATCTTCGCTGGATCGCTCACGCTTTCTGGCAAACTTCAGACGTGCTCTGTGTTAGCTTGTAGCTTCGTACTGAGTAATGGCTTCTCTCTTGCCGCCCTCGCACACAGGCCGGTTTTATGCAGAGCTCTTGACGTCCTTGACTGGGGCACCTTTATTCCACGGAACTAGAGTGATTGATGGCCTCGCCATGGCTGTACTCACAAGTCTCCTTCTTGCTTGAATGCTGAGCTTTAAAGGACTTACATTTTCCATGCAGTGCCTGGGTGGTGTAATGCTGCTCCCACTTCCTGATTATTGATCCAACAGTGCTCATTGGGATATATAATCCCAACACTTGGGATACTCTTTTCCTAATTTGGGCACTTGCATTACTCCATCTCTAACTTACACTGAATGCTCTTTCGTCTTCATTTTCACACGTTCCCTTTGGATTCACAGACTGGCCAGTGGCACTGAAACAGAGTTTTTGGTTTTGGTTCAGAAAAATGTGACTGTAACTTCAAAGGTTTTGCAGGTCGCTTGTGGCTTGTGGGGTCTGGAGGAAAGGAGGCAAGCTTTTTTCTATCAGTTTTTGTTTTAGCAGTGGTCCTGTGTAGGTACGTGCATAACCAAGGCGGCACTAAGTACGACCTCATTTTACTCCTATCCCATGGTATACGTCACCCCAAAATCCAAAACATTTTTGTGTGAAATTCTTTGGAAACCCAGAGTTTCCACACACACTGAAACCCAATAAATGACGTGATTTTAAGAGCGGATTTTCTCCCAATTCTCCTGCCACACTGTCACACCGCCTGACGCCAGGCTCAGTGTGCTGGCCAAATAACACACATGAGACACCAGCGTTAGCCTCGTAGCCAGATGTGAGTGTTCATAGTGCTAGGCTACTGCTGCCACCCCCAAGGAAAAATCTGAAATGGGGCATGCTACCAACCAGGCCTGCATTATCGACTATCATGGTGCCTGACAGTAGATAATGCTACTAGGCTGGCCATCTAGCCATCTAATTTTAGAAAAGCAAGGTTGCCCAACCCTGATTGAAAATGCATCAAAAATTGGCTAGCCAACTAGCAAACGTTAGCTAGTAACTTAAATTTTTTTATTTAGCATGCTCACCCATTTTAACTTTTGGTATGTTGATCTTAATAAATAAAAACAAATTACTTGATCTAAAATGTGTTCTTTTAGGCACTACCTAAATACAAAGAAATGTTGAATTGAAATGGCACAATATTTATTATTTATTTATTATAAATTTTAAATGTAATACATTTTTTGCTGCAGCTTACCTGAGCTCACCTCACTCATCGCTGATTTCTCAGTTGGAACTGCTTAACATTAGAAAGAAGGGACTTGCATATTTAATTGACAGCGCTGTTGTTCGGTCTACCGTGAGTCATGGCGTGACTGTTATTTTTGGCATCTGTGATTGGGCCAAAGCCAAGCAGCTAAAAAACGGGCTACGTTTTTGAAGTTCGCTCCCTGTTGTTGTCGTCGGGCGGCGTTGCTCATTACGGCGAGTGCGGTTGGCTCCGGTGCAGGTCTCTCAGCCACCCGCGTCAGTGTAAGTCAGCGGTACCAATACGGTAAAAATATCAAGTCGGTAATTTTTTTCCCCCCCACAGGAACATGTAATCAAAATAGGCGTTTTTTTTTTTTTGGCTGGACCGCAACAGCGGGGCCAGCCCTACGAACGCGAATGTCTGTGACTGAGTGAGTGGTGAAGTTACACCATTGGTCGGCCGAGTTATGAAGTCAAACCATTGGTCGGCCGGTCCAGCCATGCACTAGGTTTTGACCTGGTCTTGTTTTTTTTTAGTCTAATGTCTCCCCATATGTCAATTTGTTAAATTGTTGTGTTATTTGGAAAATAATTTCAATGTTTTGTGGAAGAATCAGTGACGGTTCACGTCACTGCCGAAATACACCGGGTCCCTGTATCTCAGGTGCATTGTGGGGCGACCCGAACCCTGCCAGGACTTCACGACCATATAAGGCCCCCCCCCCCCATTTCCCTGGTGCGAGGTCTCTGCCTCCATTTTCTACAAAGTGGCGAGATGGCACTTCCGCCATTTCAAAACACGTGTGAAAATCAAGCCCATGGAAAGTCAATGGGCGAAATGACCCATTCATTTTGTCCATGTTTTTTTTTTTTAATTAAAAATTTTTTTTTAACACAGTCTATGGCTGAAGTGCTGCTTCTTCTCACGTGATTAACATTACTACTGAACTCAAAAACCAGGAGCCTCTGATCTTTAACTCAAACCTGTAATGGCCGACTAGCTCCTAGCGTGGCAAGTTTGCCCCTGCGGAGAGAGTTTTTATGCTGTTACCCTTTTGGGCCAATAGAGGTCACTGTTTCCACCACAATTTATTGCTAAAAAATATGATGCAATACAATAACCACTTCTCTCAAATTGTATTTGTTTTTATTCATTTGATTGGTTATGCTTAATTAGGTGTTTTTTTTTTAATGTATTTTTTTATTTTGAGGAGGCAGTGCCTCCTTTGCATACCTGGAACAGTAGGTGAAGGCCACAGGTAGCAGCTAACGGTAATGCTACTGCATCTTTGCTACTGCATCAATTATTTTCATCTGTGTGAACTGACAGTGGAGTTTTACTCACCAACTCTAAGCTGAAATCAGCCCCTGTCCCCCCCTACCCCCCCCCCCCCCCAATTTATCCCCCACATTCTGATCGATTGCAGACTCTTTTGTTGCATGTTGTTGTGAAGCGATGGACTTGACAGCTGTTTAGAGTCACATGTAAAGATTTTGGTCTCAGTGCCACTGTCTGTGACAGAACCACATGTAAAAAAATAAAATTAAAAAAAATCAGTGCCACATGTTTAATAAGTGTTACTCGACAGAGATGGAAAATGTCCTTAAGGTAAAAAACATTTTACCTTAAGGACTAAAAAACTTTTAGTTTTTTTTTTTGCAAGCAGTTCTGAGAGAGAGAGAGAGATGAGGAGAAGAAGGAAGAACGGGGAAGAAGTATCGGAGAAAGCAAAAAATACAGGGCGTGCCCGTATCTGCCTTTTTCACAGAAGGGCATAACCAGATTAAAACGTTTGCCCTGGCCTGCAATAAAGACTTAAAAAACCCCACGCGTCAGCAGAACAGAAAAAAAACGTGAACAATTGACTTAAGAACTACGCTGCGGGCCCTGTCTGAATGCTGCACATCAACCTAACACTGCACCCTAACACTGCACTGCACCCTAACACACTGCCCATCAACCTAACACTGTACTACACCCTAGCACAACACATCAGCCAAACACTGCACTGCACCCTAGCACACACTGCACATCAACCAAACACTACACCCTAACAAACGGCACATCAACCTAACACTGTACCCTAACACTGCGCTGCACCCTAACACACTGCCCATCAACCTAACACTGCGCCCTAACACACTGAACATCAACCTAACACTGCACCCTAACACACTGCCCATCAACCTAACACTGCACCCTAACACACTGAACATCAACCTAGCACTGCACTACACCCTAACACATTCCACTGAGCTCTAACACTGCGCCCCAACACACTGAACATCAACCTAACACTGCACTGCACCCTAACACACTCCACTACGCTCTAACACTGCATACCAGTCTTACACCTCATTGCAGCTTAAGCACTACACTGCAACCCGCACAGGCGCAAAAATGCAAGAGGGCTCCAGAAAGAGGTGTGTGTGTGTGTGTGAGTAAGTGTGTGTGTGTGTGTGTGTGTGTGTGCGTGTGTGAGAGTGTGTGTGTGTGTGTGTGTGTGTGTGTGAGAGTGTGTGTGAGTGTGTGTGTGTGTGTGTGTGTGTGAGAGTGAGTGTGAGTGTGAGTGTGAGTGTGTGTGTGTGTGTGTGTGTGTGTGTGTGAGAGAGAGTGTGTGTGTGTGTGTTTGAGTGTGAGTGTGAGTGTGTGTGTGTGTGTGTTTCCATAGCCCCCGAATGCATTATTTTGACACGTGTTTACGTTCGGAGCTGCAGATGACACGTTGGGGTTGTTTGCAGCCTGCGACGTGTTCCTCGCGCCTCGGCCTGAGCGGCTGTCGGGTCTGACTGCGGCCTCGCCCGGGCCCGTGATTTATGGCCTTTTCACGCCCCCCCCCCCCCCAACCCAAAAAAAGACGTGACTCCTTGTATAGGAAAGCCGAGGCAGAGTTATATGTTGATGTACATATATGTGGCGTTGCCCCCCCACGCCCCCCTCCCTCCAAGGCCGAAAGTCTATCAAAGGTCCCCTCTGACAGGCGGTTGGGGAGCGCCTCGCACACTGCCCTCTCTGTCGGGGGGGGGGTTTACTTTAAGGCAGCCCCGGGGCCATGGCGTGTTTGACTCAGTGAGGTGACACAGAGCCGTCTGTGTCCAACCGGCCCCCTCGCGCCCGCCCCATAATGGTCAGCCGTGTAAACATGACTCTCTCTCTCTCTCTCTCGCTACCTCTCTATTTCTCTCTACCTCTATCTCTCCCACTATCCCTCTTTTAATCTCTCTCTCCCTCCCTCTACCTCTCTCTCTCCATCTCTCTCTCCCTCTACCTCTCTCTCTCTCTCTCTCTCTACCTCTACCTCTACCTCCTATCTACCCTACTATCCCTCTTCCAATCTCTCTCTCTCCCTATCCCTCTCTCTACCTCTACCTCTACCTCCTATCTACCCCACTATCCTTCTTCCAATCTCTCTCTCTCCCTACCCCTCTCTCTCTACCTCTATCTCCCCCACTATCCTTCTTCCAATCTCTCTCTCTCTACCTCTATCTCCCCCACTCTTTTAATCTCTCTCTCCCTCCCTCTACCTCTCTCTCTCTCTATCTCTCTCTCTCCCCCTCTATCTTTCTCTCACTCTCAGACACACTCCCCTCAGTCTTATCTCCTACCATTGTACTCCATTCAAAATAAGAAAAAATCTCCTGTTTAAAGGGTCCATGTCTATTTGACAGACTGGGAACGCCATGTCTCTGATCCAAACTGTGAATTATCTCACAAGACTTTAACTCGTAGGGCTAGGCCCCCCCCATCTACCGTCTGCCGTGGTTTTTTTTTCTCCACTGGGGGTAACGAGAGCGAAGGCACAAAAAAAAAAAAGATGACATGCTGCTCTGCCCTAGGTGGTGAGGGTAGGTCCAGAGGCAAGGCAAAAACGAAATCCTGCACAGGCCCCATTCACCACTATGCTCTGTAGAGGCCCCATTCCCCACTGTGTTCTGTAGAGGCCCCATTCACCACTATGCTCTGTAGAGGCCCCATTCACCACTGAGTGCTGTAGAGGCCCCATTCACCACTATGCTCTGTAGAGGCCCCATTCACCACTGAGTGCTGTAGAGGCCCCATTCACCACTGTGTGCTGTAGAGGCCCCATTCACCACTGTGTGCTGTAGAGGCCCCATTCCCCACTGTGTTCTGTAGAGGCCCCATTCACCACTGTGTGCTGTAGAGGCCCCATTCACCACTGTGTGCTGTAGAGGCCCCATTCACCACTGTGTGCTGTAGAGGCCCCATTCACCACTGTGTGCTGTAGAGGCCCCATTCACCACTATGTGCTGTAGAGGCCCCATTCTCTGCTATGTGTGACTTCCTTCTCCCTGAGAGCAGTGCCATGCTGGGTTAGAGGCTTTTTTCCTGTACCCGTGTGCCTGACAAAATGGAATTTCAAGCATTTGTTTCTCATGAGGAGGAAGAAGACGCCCCCCCCCCCCCCAACCCCAACCACCCCCCTCCCCACCCTCCCGCTCTTCAGGAAGTCTCCTAACAACCTGCACATTTTCTGGATAGGGATCCATTTGTTCGGAATGAGGAAAACAGGGCAGCGAGCGCTGCAGCCCTGCGGTGCGCCCCGCTCAATAAAAGCAGCCGTTTTTTTTTTTGGGGGGGGGGTGGAGGGGGGTTTTTTTCTGGTCGCAGGAGAAAGAATGTTATATACAGTACATATTCTTGCGCGTTCACCGCTGTGGAACCATATCCAGTGACCTCAAGAAGGTGTGACATTCCTCACAACGCAGGTCATTTCTGACTCACTCGAGTATTTGGAAACTTTTCGATATAATCAAGGGGGGAAAAAAAAACACGAAGCTGTATTTTTTTTTCTTTCTTGTAAAACCACAAGTTTCTAATTATATCCATGGCCCCGAATTCTAGGCATTCACAGTCGGTTGGGCCTGCAGTAACGCCATTCCTTTCCTGACGGGGGGTGGCGGGGCGAACCGCTCCTCTCCTGAAGGGAATAAATTGTTCATTATCTTTACTGCTAGCGACAGTGATTCATTCTGCATCATACCTCCCCACACAAAGAAATATATCCCCCCCCCGCCCCTTTCCCCGCACCCTCCCACAGCTGAGGTCTCTGATGTGTGATTTATCAGACTCCTCGTGACATGAGGCGACTGGTGTGCAGAACAAAAAGAAAAAAGCGATTATGCCTCCTCTCCGGGCACCGTACGAAAAACAGACACTTCTGCGTAAACAGCGTCGGTTTTCCCAGAAGTTCTGTGTCTTCGCGGTTTCGGACGTTATTTTTCCGAACCCTCGAGCGCCGCTCTCGTTTTTTTTTTCTTTTCTTCCTCAAATGCGGCGAAAAACACGCCGGGTCCTGAAGACCACCCCGGTGGGCACGCCGCCCGCCAGTATGGACGCCAGCTGAAGGGGGGGGGGGGTTTGTTAACGGGAGGTCGGCGAGCTGGCTAACATCTGCCGCGCCGCGCCGCGGTTGCCGTTGGAAACCGGGTCGGACCTGTGGCGGCCCGCGGTCCGGTGAGGACAAGGCCGCCCCGGCTTATCGAAGCGGGCGGCGGGAAAAGTCCTTCGGGCGGCAGCAGGAATTCCGCATCGAAAAAACCAGCCGGGTCGGCGGCGGAACCTGATGACCCGGCGACGGGGCATGTCCCGTGGCTGTTCGCCCCACGCGGATTCCGCGCTCGGGAGAAGGAACAGAGTCGGTCTCTGGTGGGCCGGAGGAGGAGGAGGTAGGCCTCGTCCAGCCTCAAACCGGTGCGCTGGAATTTCCCACGCGGGCCTAATCCCTCGGCCCGCCGCCGACAGGCCGTAATCCTGCGCACACTGTAATCTGGCTAACTCCTGTAATCTCGTTTTGCACGGTAGTCGCAGAAAGTTGAGCAGTAAAGTACTTACACTCAGTACTGCAAAATGCAGCGTGGAGGAGGAGGCGCTAGACACCGTGACCTGGATCGAAAGGTTCTAACCTTCTAACCATTTCAACGCGTTTCTAGTTACTTGCCCGTTGGTTTCTTTAGAAGCCTCGTTTCACTGTCGTGCTTGTTAAAGTTGCCTCTTTTTTTTTTTTTTTTGAGGTGCTGAGCTGGGCCCTGGCAGCCCTTCAGAAGCTGTACAGTCATAAGACCGCGCGAGCTGGCTCGTCTGTGGAAGTCCCCTCCAGCAATGCTGGTAAAAGCCTTGATTCATACCCTGTGCTTCACACGCAAAGACGTATACCTAGATGAGAGGAGATAGTAGACTATTCCTTAACAAAGAACACAAAGGACTGTGTGCAACTGACATCTGTATCTATGACGATCTTGGCAGCCCGTAGTCCAGTGCACTGTATATTCTCCGCCTGCTCTGTTTCCAATCAGCAAGTTTTTTTTCTTTTCACCCCGCTAGAAAATGTCATCACTCCGCTTGCCAGCTGACTTCAACAGACAGTGAATCGTCCTGCTGTTCATGCTTTATCTTTCAATCTTACTGTAATGTGCTGCTTCACATGCACAGCTGCAGAAAAGTCTTCATTTCACTGCTAGCTTTGACAGAAATCTTTTTTTTTTTTTTGAATAACTGACAATGAAATTTTTTCTTGTTTAAATCAGTTGACCCGCACTGCTTGACACTGCAGAACCACACTGCTTGACACTGCAGAAACACACTGCTCGACACTGCAGAACCACACTGCTCGACACTGCAGAACCACACTGCTCAACACTGCAGAACCACACTGCTCGACACTGCAGAACCACACTGCAGAACCGCACTGCTCGACACTGCAGAACCACACTGCTTGACACTGCAGAACCACACTGCTCAACACTGCAGAACCACACTGCTCGACACTGCAGAACCACACTGCTTGACGCTGCCGACCCACTGCATCCACGGATCCAGAACCGTTCCTTTTCTCTTGTAAAAACTTGGGGCAACTTGCTCGTTTCAGCAAGCCTTGTGCTAACGTAGTTGCTGACCAGGCAATGTGTGATAACTATCCATCACCATCCCCTGGATTCGGCTTAACGACGTGAAAGAAAATGAACCATTGGCGATGTTGGGAATGTGTGCACAGTTGGGAATGTACACATTTCACAAGGTCTACGTGGTGAGGGTATGTCCCTGTGTGTGCTGTCGGGAAATGAATGTGGTTCTGGGAGAGTCCATTGAATGACAGCCAAACAGAGATGCATAACCACATTCACAAGGCATACAAGTGCTTGCTTTAGTCCACTGGGCATTTTAATTAATGACAAATGAACACACGGGGCTGTTGTATATGAAAACAAGGGAGGCTTAAAATGCATAAAAAGTAACAAAATATCCAAGTTTGGTTGCTTGCAAGCGGTTCTCATGACTGGGACTAGCCGCATCCAATTCACATTGTCATTAGGGCCAGTTTGACTAAGTAACTGGCCATATCACTTGACCAGTCAGTCAAAGACCTTAGTTGTGCATTTGCCACTTAGGGATAACTTGCCAATTAGGAACGTATATTGATGCAGGGGAAGGCATTCCAGATATATTGTGAGTAAGCTTATTAATTTCAATTGTGATGGGAAAACCTGTCTTCAACTGTTGAACACTCTCCAGGGTGTAGGCATAGATTTGTCAAAGACTACCTGAACGAGAAGCACCAGCATAACCTCACCGTAGGGGGTTCACCGCAAGACGCAACATACACTGATGATTTATAAAATAATAGTAATTAATAACTAACAATAATTCTGGCATAACCTGAAAACCTAACTATACAGGAAATGCCTCCCCCCCCCTTTCTCCACCCTCATTCCCATTCCCCTCTTCCACATCTTGTTCCATCTATCTTATTTCACCAACCCACCCCCTGCCCCCGCCCCCCTCGCCAAAAAAATCTACATTCCTTTCCACATGTTAATTGTAGTAACAAAGGATTAGCTATCACCACTGTGTTATGGCCCTATTATTGCACTGAATAATTACTACTTACAGTACAGGCGATTCACAAATTTCTTTGTGCAGTAATTTGTAAAAAAAATAGTCGCTCTGGATAAGAGTGCCAGCTACATGCCTAAAGTGTAATTTAAAATGTAAATATGATTATATATTAAAAGGTCCTCTCAGAAGAGAGTAGCATTGGACTTCCATTTTTATCAAAATAACTATAACCACATGGAAATTTTTTGTTATTACAATCAAAGTGTCTCTGTTCAGTTCTGTGCTATGAAGACCTGCTGGTACAGCACATTCGTACAGCGAATTCATTATAAAGTTCTCAGACAGCACACTGAGTAATTATACCTTATAACGGCAATGGACCACAAAGAATGCTTGCATATACAATAAAATGTCCGGTGTTAATTCCTCTCTAACAGACTACATATGAGTCCAATTGGGTTTTGGGTCTTGGGACATAACACTGAACAGTTCACTGTGCGTGAATGAGAGCACTGAAATGGAGACTGCAATTTGCATGTGTGTTTTTAAAAGAACTGATCCCACTTGGTACATTTCTCAGTGTTAAATCAATTATGACAGAGTATGTTTTTTTCTCAGAAAGGGTATATTCGTATATACTCTCGGACTCATGGAAACTCTTAATAGGGTTAACGCTGAGCCTTTTGCTGTGCTGCCTCCTTTGATGTGTTCCAACAAAAAAAAGAAAAGGGAAACAAACAAGCCAAGGGTCCCAACATCAGCGATGAAGGAAGCAGTCTTTTTCACAGTTCTGTCCGAGCCCTGAAGCTAATCGAGTTGCTCAATGGATGTTTTTGAAACTTTTAGGCAAATATTGCAGTCGTGGCACTTAGTTCCCTGCCACAGGGATTACGATAATGACTCTGAGGTTGAAGGGCTGGCACGGGAGGGGAATCTAAAGCACTACCATGCCTTGGATGGTGCTGTGTCCAGATGTCGTCGTTGGAACTCAAATTTGCCCACAGGGTCTTCGAAGGGGTGCTCGGTGGAGACGAGGGAAAGCGTGTACACACGCAAGCGCACGCTTGTAGTTTTATGACGATGTTTATCCATAAAACCCATATTTCCCAGATAGAATTTTGAGCCTGTTTTGGTGGAAGGCAGGTTAATGTTTACCCTACTACAAGGCTTGCCCGATGACCTTATCAAGCTTGCGGCATCAAATGCCGAATATGTTGTTAAACATTAGCTCCCTTGGTACTGTGTAGCTACTATGAAGACATGAACAACCTGCATGGTAACATGCCACTCCAGGAGATCATCATGTCCCAGCAGAAGATTAAAAAAGAAATGGATCATTGCAAGCTTATCTGGGATGTTTTCTCTCTCTGGTATGGACTTGATAGGATCAGCTTGTCCTGGTCTCTGGGGTCTTTGGCTTTGGAATGAAATAATCCCCCAAAATAATATACCCAGAAGTCAATGGAGGTGAACCATCACAGGCACAATGGGCCAGTTGGGTTCACCGCTCTACCGGCGTCGCCCTTCTCTCATTGGCCCGAGGCTTTGTGATGTCACAGCAGGGCCACTCGGTCCAAGCACGCGGCCTCCTCTCCCGTAGCCCCGTCCTCAGGCCTCCTGTGGGAACGGGCCCGTGTTTTTCAGGGGGTCTGTGATGTTTGCCGGAGCTTTTCCAGAACAGCGAGGTGAACGGAATGGAAAGGAATGCGGGCGGGGCCCGCGGGTCATCTCTGGATGCGTACGGCCGGGCTTCACGGACCACCTCTCTCTCTCTCTCTCTCTCTCTCTCTCTCTCTTCCCGGTGGCTGCCCGTGTCACCGTGGATACCGGCGTAGAGCCAGATATCTGAGGCTTCCTTGTTTCCCAGCTTTCGTAACGTCGAGTGAGTCAAACCTGACAGACCCAGTCACCCGGGCGCAGGACAGCCCCCTCCCGTCAAGGATTACTACACAGGGTAATTTTCCACGTTTGGAAAATTTTATTTCGTAAGATTTCTACCAAGGGGCCTTGACTCACTTGTGAGGTGTTGCCCCTCAGTCCGCAAATTGAATTATGTCGTTGGAACCGCTTCAAATGTTGGTCAGTTTAGTGCTCACACGGGCAGCACAGTGGTGCAGTGAATAGCGCTGTCGCCTCACAGCAAAAAAAAAAGGTCCTGAGTTTGAATTACATTACATTACATTACAGGCATTTAGCAGACGCTCTTATCCAGAGCGACGTACAACAAGTGCAAGTTTGAACCGAGATGGATGACCTATCTGTGTGGAGTTTGCATGACGCTCACGTGGGTTTCCACGAGGTACTCCGGCTTCCTCCCACAGTCCAAAGACATGCAGGTTAGTTTAAATTGGAGGGTTGAAAATTCCCATTAGTTATGAGTGTGTGAGTGAATGGTGTGTGTGTGTGTGTGTGCCCTGCGATGGATTGGAGGGTGTATTCCTGCCTTTTTCTCCTGCTGCATGCTGGGACAGGCATGTTGCCGTCTCCTTCTTTAATCCGTGAAATGCTTATCAAATAAGTCACTGTAACGAGCGCGGTAAGTCTGAAATCTCCTGTTCCCATCAGCATGTTGCTGATAAATACAGAAGGGGGTGGTGGGGGGGGGCAGGATATGCAAGAACCAGGCAGGTGGGAGCCTTCCATTAAAGTGTGACACAGTAACTACATGGTAGTTAACATGCAATGCGCATGTAATTAACACAATGCACAGGTAATTAACATGCAGTGTGCAGGTAGCGTAAGGTAATAATGGGGCGACATAGCTCCGGAGGTAAGAGCGGTTGTCTGGTGGTCGGAGGGTTGCCGGTTCGATCCCCCGCCCTGGGCGTGTTGAAGTGTCCCTGAGCAAGACACCTAACCCCTAATTGCTCCCCGATGAGCTGATTGGTACCTTGCATGGCAGCCTTTCACCGTTGGCGTGTGAGTGTGTGTGTGAATTCGTGAATGAGAGGATAAAAGCGCTGTATAAATGCAGTCCATTTACCATTTAATAGTTCTTCACGCCGCATGTGTTAGCTATTTCTTGTACTTTTCCTGAGTTGGGAATACTGTCCACTCAGCTCTGTACTCCCGACATTGATGGAGACCTTCGTGAAAGCTAAATATCCAAGACCTAAGACTTGGTCCGGGAGTCTGCGAAAGCATATTAATCAGCAGGAAAGCTTCAGCGATACCTTGGCAGAGAGAGGGAGCTCCGGTCTCTTCTGGAAAAAGGCTCAGTCGGACTGACGGGAGGCATTCGATCCACGGGAGGAAACGGGGAAGGGCGGGAGGAAACGGGGAAGGGCGTGTCACTGCCAGATGGGGAAAAGAGAAGGAGAAGCCAGGTACTGTGCGTTGGCGTGAAGGCAGGCCCAGCCTGGGCCTGAAGCTGAGGTTAGTCCACCTCATTCCCTGCCATTTGGATCCTGGAAGGACTGGAAGACTTGGGTCTGGTTTCTTTTTTACCGGTACATCCTCCATGTGAGCGCTCGACCTCGCTCGCTTTGGCAGCCGGACCCGGACGGCACGGAGTTACCCCTTCTTTCGGGTCTGAGGGGGGAGAGGCTAGTGACGGCGTGTCAACACCGGAGACAAAGTTTAGGGCGAGAGAGGAGAGTGAACAAGGGGTCGCTGAACCTGAGCTTCCCGGGTCGCGACCCAGAGTGGGACGCCGGCTGGCACCAGTGAAAGCGCTGCTATATGACGGGGGTCACAAGTAAGTCCACGAGGGCATGTGCTGTGTGCAAAAACAGGCTTTGTAACAGGATTACTGGCCCTGGACTCAGCTGTATAAACACGGCAAGGGATTGCATCAGTATGTGAAACAATGTCTGTCCTCACGATACCTCGGTAATCTGTGTTTCACAACTGATGCAGTATAAACCCCCCTCACGCACCACTCGCAAGAAAGTCTCCTTTTGTTGGCGTCTGCTCGGTCACTGGAGGGAGATAACAAAGTCAGGAACCTAACACACAACCCCCCCTCCCACCCCCCACAACTCCCCAACACGAAAATAAGTGCAGTGCAGTGTACCTCCGAAAAAATGTCTTTCACTGTCTTTTACGATGTTTGCGTATCTGAGGGGGGGGGGGGGCAGGGGGGGTTGCGATTTGCCACCTGCTGCCTGAGGAATAATGGCAGTGACAGTTCCATGTAATAATAGCCACAGGGTGTAGTGTACCATGCAAAGTTAATCTGTGAGTCCCTGGCAGTATTTTTTTTTTTTTTTTTGGGAACATTTTTTGGACTTCCTCCAGGATTCGTTCAGACAAGGGCACCAGTCAAGGTGTTTTTTTTGGGGGGGGATGTGTCTGCTGGCGGGGATGCATGGACAGTGATTCACACCAGTCTGGTGCTTTGATGCAGGTATCATTAAAAAAAAAAAAAAGCGGAGTGGCATTAATGCGTAAGACAGCACTGATGAGACGCCATCAAACTTTTACAGGTCCGCAGCAGTAAAACATTCATTCTCGTCGAGCGGTGGCCACCTCGTCGGACTTTTTATTTTCTCTTGTTGTGCCACATCTTCACCTGTTGCATCTCCGCAATAGTCCTTTCTGGCTCGTTGTTTTGATGACCTTGCCCTTTTTCCCCTCCTCTAACTGACGTGGAATGTGGCTGCCCTTCCTGTTCACATTTTTCAGTCTCCCGATGGCTTCTGTTGGCACCGAGAGGAACGTTATTCAAGACTGGAGTAATCCACTTTTTTTTTTAAGCTTTTAGCTGCCAAGAGTTCAAGTCCTTTAATTTATTTAAGGTTGGAGAGTCTGCCCACCTTTCATATTTTTTGAGAAAGCAGAGAGGGTTGCAGATTGAGATTAGGATCGCAGCACAGAAAGGGTTGCGGTAAGGGAGCTTATGGTAGATGGCTTGAATTCAACCCCCTATTGACTACGCCACATTTGTCATTACCTCACATGCCCCTTCTGAAACGCAAACGTTGCCATCCTGCCTACTGGTTCTTCTCCAGCAGATAATAATAGTTACAAATATAATGAATAACAATAGATTGCATTAATATATTGTGTCTTTCGTCTCAAGATTGTAAGTCTCATTTCAGTGTCTCACCGCTGTCTCTTTCCTTTTAAAGAAATATGATGATCAGTTGTTCTAAATCACTAGTAGCTAAATTCTGCTGTGATACCCAAAGGTGCGTGTGAAACTGCAGTTTGAGTACATTTTTCAGGGTAGGAGTTAGGTAAATGCTGACAAAGTATTTCCAATGGTCCCCCAGTAAACACATGCATAATTTGAATGTCATTCCTGATGTATTGAGTAGCACTAATTCTTTCTCATTAGAAATTCAGATATGAATCCATACCCTGTATGTGTGAGTTATTCATGCACTGCAAAACGTCCAGTGTCAATTCAACTGCAACGGTGTTAATTTAACTCTTAACAGATGACATTTGGGCCCCACTCTGAAATATGGGACCAAAAAATGTCATCTGTTGAGTGTTGAATTAACACTGGACATTTTACGATCTGCCTAGGCCTCAGAAGAAGCATTATGTAAAGTGTAGATTTTATGAAAATGCACGAATGCAACGAAAAACATGCATACGTGCATTATGCATTTATTGCACACACTGCATGCATTTATTAAACCACTGAAATGTCTATAGTAGTAATATGGGTGCCTCCCGTCCGCAGAATGCAATTGGTCTGCAATGCTAACTTGGTTGTTGAGGGTCCGGAGCCTACAGCAAGCAGTTGCATATGCTGATAAATCCGTTTCAAATAGATCATGGATACTGAAATCTGGACCGCGAATCCAAATCCAGCCCTGGTTTCTTTTCCCCCCTTGGTAATTAACGAAGCAATTAGTGCTACTGATTGGCCAGACTCTATTCACACCTGACTTCCAGGTAAAGGGAGGGTGGAAAAACCAGCAGTTCTTGGACCTCGAGGGTCGTGATTTGAGTAACAGGGAAATAGATGATTCACTGTTGCAACTTCTTTGGCTTGTGACATGATGATGACTCAGCTTGCTTTTCAGAATACATTTTGGAGATTACTGTACAACAGCAAAATCACAGCGTATCAAATGATGATGTTCTTCTGACACACTCCTTTATCCTCTGCCACTATGAATAATGGACTTTGGCTCAAGAAAGCTTGCCCTGGGCGGCTGTGTTTGATCATGATTGATACATAGTTGTCCTGAGCCCAGAGACAAGCCTTCTAAGCATAACGATAACCATCTTCAAATGCCATCGCTTCAAGCTATGCAAGGGTTTTATTTCAATCCTGTTATTGTAATTCATGTTCTGAATGAGACAGGACAAATGTAAGTTGCATAACATCTGATGAAGTTTATCTCGTATGAAAAAAAAAAATATTGTGTATGAATATAAATGATTATAAATACAAATAATAAATACAGATGGGCGCGGGTGAGCTCAGCAACTGGTAGGCCCTGGAAGACCATTGTTGTGGATGACCAAAAAATACTTTCAGTTGTGAAGAAAAGCCCATTTTCAACGGTGGAACAGATTAATGAAACTCTCCAGGACGTAGGCGTAGATGTGTCAAAGGCTACCATAAAGTGAAGACTACACCAGAATATTGTAAGATGGTTCAGTGCAACATGCTCACCAGTGGTAAGCCTCAAGAACATAATGGCCAAGTTAGAGTTTTTTTTAAACCGTTGAGTACTGGAACAAAGTCTTATGGACAGATTAAATTAATATTATCCTTTATGAAATGAATATAATCCTTTATTATCCAAGGAAATGGAAAAGGTCTGGAGAAAGAAAAGGACTGCTCATGATCTAATGCATGCTACTTCATCAGTGAAACGTGGTGGTAGTGTTATGGCTTGGACATGTATGGCTGACACTGGCACTGGCTCACTTGACTTCATTGATGATGCGCCTGCTGGCGGCAGCAACAGGATGAATACTGACATGTACAAGCATCTTGTCTGTTCAGATCCAACCAGATACCTCAGGACTCATTGGAGAGTGCTTCAACTTGCAGTAGGACAGTGACCCCCAAACATATAGCTACCAAGGAGCCTTTCAAAGCCAAAGAGTGGAAGGTTCTTGATTAGCCAAGTCAATCACATGACCTGGATCAAACTGAGTTTCCTTTTGATTTGATGAAGGCATGAGTTTGGGCAAAAAGCCCCCCAGACAAACAGGAACTGCAGATTGTGGCAGTACAGACTGGGAAAAACATCACCAGGGAAGATATCCAGTGTCTGGTGATGTCTGTGGTTTTCAAACTTCATGCAGTCATCCAATGCAATGGATTTGCTACCAAGTACTAAATATGATGACTTTTTTAAGATTATGATCATTTGGCATAATCTTAAAACCAACATAGGTCACCTAATATGGATATAAATACCCTCAAATGAAGTTTACCATCTGGACTTTAACCTCATATTAACTGTTTTATTTCAAATCCAGTGTGCTGGAGTACAGAGCCAAAACGACAAAAAATGTGTTACGGTTCACATACTTAACGTCTGCCCTGTGCATTTATAACACCTATTTAATATAAGGCTTCAGACACACAGGGGAGGGGCAGGGGATTGATGGCTGTCTATCCTGTGAAATAGATCTGCCTTCCTCTTGTTAATAGCCAGAGGTGGGACCCATAGCTACCCTTTCCCAAAACAGGTTCCTTCAAGACCACCCCGGTCTCATAATAACATTGATGTAAGTTAAGATGTGTTTTTGTTGGTACTCGAAACGAATGTGTTGTTCTTTGTAATTTGAACATTTCGCAAGCCACGTTCGTGTTTATTTAAATTTGAAAAAATGTAGTATTCCAGCTCAACCCTTTTGGGGGAGACCGTCCAAACCATACTGCTAAGGGGTACTGTTGCTTCTAGAGATCCTTCTAAGAAATTCTGCCTGTATTTTCCAAATGCACAAGAACAGAAGTGAAGTGTAAACACAAATGTGTTTGGAAAAATAGAAGTGTGAAAGCAAAGCACCTTCCTTCATACCCTTCTGATATGTTCTCCCGCCGCCTGTGACTCAGGACTTTGTGGTCTCTCAATTCTCAAGGCTTTTATTTGTTCAGGCTCTGAAAGCCTCTCAGTCTGATTGGTCAGTTTCACAGCAGGGGGAGGAGACTGCCTCTGTGCCAGATTCCAGAAGGGTACATAGCCCTGGAACCCAAACACCCTCCTGCCTGCTTCTCTCTGTATACTAGGTTAGACACACCACCTGTCAACTAAACCTAATCCGTCCCCAACCTGCCCCCCTTCCCACACCCCACCCCCCCCCCCCCCGCCATCCACGCTTAACAGACCACCTCTCTCCTCAGGATCTATGGGGTGCAAATAATCCATACTCACAGTTGTGAAAGGAAGTTAAATGTCAAATGTCCATGTAACACGAGAGAATACTGCCATGTCATGCTTGCCACCGCTGCGTGGCATCTTTAACAATGACTCTCCCCACCCCCCCAAAAAAATAAAAATAAAAAGATTGATCATTATTGCAGTGCTAATGGTCACTGTGTACTGAGAATTGAACTTTTTGGATTTGCCTTTACTTTTTGTTCACTGGAGTGCCAACAACACACATTACAGTAGTTGGATTTATTATTCTTCATAATGCGAGGCTGAACGTTATCTGTGGGCTTGAGTGTAGATTCCCCGCGCGCAAGCATTTCCGTCAGCAAAGAGAACCTTATAGCTCCCAGTGCAACTCCTGTGAAAGCAGGGGGTCGCATTGCATCACCTTGGATTATGGAGTCTTGAATTTGAATTCTGTTTGGGAAATTGCAACCAGGGGGGAAGACTCTTGGCTGAACTTGACTCATCAAATACACATCCGTTGACCGAGGTTTAGTCAACATGCAGCTGCGATGTCTGAACAAAGGCTTTTGCTCTGTCTGCAGTGGCTCAAAAATTGACTCTGATGTACCTTTAATCTTCAAACCCTGCTAGGTTGTCTCAATCTGTTTCTGAGTGAAACTAGCCAAAAGTTATCTTCAGGACAAATGCTGAAAAACGAATACATTTTGAACCCACTTTAAGAGAGCAGAGATAATGATCCTGTCAGTGTGCTAGCTATCGGACAAGTAGTTATTATGCCCTATTGTATGGTAGCTGTGGCCGGTATTTTTTGAATCCCGTGAAAACTTCCAACCTGTGTTATCCTACAATAATAATAAGCATGGTAGCACGAACCCTATGAAACACTCATCAGGGGAACATTTTCGCAGATGACGAGATGCATGAGGAAACGTCTTCTTCTTAGTCTTTTTATTTTTCTTCTTCTTCTTCCTCCTTTGTTGTTTTGTGTTGTTGAGCTGCGTGGAAGAAGCCGGGGCCATCTCCGACAGTCACCTTCACTGGGACCTGTGAAGTGGTGTGCACGTCTTCAAGTGATGTGAAGCGGGGAAATAAAATAAAAAAAAACAAAAAAAAACAGACAGCGTCCAAACAAGCTCTGGAATTTGAAATGTGTGCCAAGCCTCACAGAGAGATTGAAAGAGAGAGAGGGAAAGAGGGAGAGGGAGAGAGAGAGAGGAACAGAGTCAAAATCAGCATGGAGGCCAGCTGCTAATGTATGCCAAGGAGTTAACCCTGGAACAGGTTCTAGGAAAGAGCCCGAACATCAGATGATGACAGCGCTGTAAAAGTCAGTGCCATTTTAAGTGTGGCCCCCGGCCTGTCTCATAAACTTCTGATTATTCTGGAAAACTGAAAATAGATGGCCAGTGCCTCTGCAAAAAAAAAAAAAAGGCCTAATCCCCCCCCCCCCCCCGCCTTTTAAATTCATTTCAAAATCGCAGAAAAGACGCATAACATGCCACATTAACTCGACAGAAAGGGCCGACAAAGAGTTCCGTCCGCCATTCAGAGGCGCGGATTCTTATGTGCCCGGAGGAAGAGCCGCCGCTCTGCCAAGACCTGAGCGGCCGGCATTCCGCTCCTCGGCTCTGCAACCCGACCCCTGGGAAAGTCGGGGTTTTAATTAGAACGGTTGTAGAACAAATCGGAGGACGGGACACCAGCAAGCCCCAGTCAGCGGCGGGCAGGGTGACTGATTGCAGATGGGCGGAAGGAGGGTGGATGCAACGCTGCTAAGCTGGGACAAAGATCCCCTTTAAGCACACACACCCCCCCCCCTCCCCCCCCCCCACACACCTCCTGCCTCCCACCCTCCTGAACTCTGCCGCTCCACCGGACAATGACTGCTCCCCTCTGGCGGCACCAGCGCCTTCTCAGTGCTCGAAGGCTAAGGCTCGCGCGTTTCATTTCATTTTATTTTATTTTGTTTTATTTTTTTAAATGCGCGTTATATTTTTGTGTTTCTGTTCCCCCTTCTCGGAAGGGGAACAGACGGTCTAAGTTTAGGCGATCCCGCGCGGGGGCGCGCTGCCGCCGGGCTCGGGTGAAAGAGACGTCCCCGTGCCCCGCGGAAGAATCCGGAGAGGGCTCTGGGGGGCTGCTCTTGTCAGACGAGCGAGAGTCATAAGAGCCGTTGGCGGGCTGTCGAGCGTCAGCTGACCCGCCCTCCCCGGAGGATTCCATCCTCGGCAGCTCAGGGCTATTTTAAATGTGCCACCATTCCCCACTTTTATTTCCTCTCCCCTTTCCCCTTCCTCTTGGGTCGGAAGCCTCCTTGCGGCCGCTCTGAGCTGATAGACATTTTTCACCAGTGAAATGCCCCCCCCACCCCCCAAAATATATGAGGCCTGCAAGCCATTTTCCCTCAACACCATAAATTCAAAATGTACTGATGTGTTTCTATGGTGAGGTTACGCCACCAGGTTTGCTACTCAAATCCGCACCTAGGATTTCATCTGTTTATGAGATCCAAAGGCAAAGGCTTGTTTATCTTCATGTGCCCCTCTCTCCTTCCCCGTGTCAGTTTGAGAACTGAAGGGGGTGCCTTTATATGAATCAGCTTGTGGGTAGTTCTGGGGTCTTCAACCCTGGTCCTGGAGAGCTGTATGGTCCACTTGGCCCCTGTCATCCGCCACGCAGTACGGGCACGATGAGAGGTATATGACATGGAAGACCAAGAACAGATTCCGGAATGATCGTGCTTGCATACGATTGGATGATCGCAGTGTTGTTGACCAGTGATGATGCCTGCATTTGGACCTGGCCCGTGAACCGATGAGGAAGCTTAAGGTAGGTAGGAGCCAGGTGCTCGTTCCTCTGGGGGACCCTTATCTCCTGCTGGACTCCCTCCTCTCCCCGTCAGTTGCTCCCTTCCCTTCCCAAGCACCCCGAAGTGTGAGCGCTGTGCCGGTCTGGGGAGCGAGTAGGACCAGGCCGCTCGGCACCGACAACCACAGACAGATAACCCGCGGAGGATGGAGCACTTCCATCAAGTTCCGTTCCCAGTCAGTCCCATAACTAATGCGCAAATATGCTGCAAAAATCCTGCTCCATTGTTCCCCCCCAAAACCCAGTCGCCAGGCCTTTCCTCAAGCCATCTGTACCAGGCCCCCCCTCAGCTGAGGGCATGGCAGTCATTATACACACTCATGCACACACACACACACACTGCTACATGCCTCCCATTCCTGGAATCGCCATCCTATGGCGGGACCCCTCTTCTGTTTCTTTAGGACAGCAGATCCAGGGACAGCGTGGTCTGATAGATCATGTGACTGTGTGATCATGTGAAAGCATGTGTAAACCTTCCTACCACTCCTGCCCGCTGCCAACCACCCCCCCCCCCCCCCACCACCACAGACCGCTGCACATCTGCCCAAACATGCCCATGCGTACTCAGGTCTCACCATGGGAGACAAGGCTGCCTCAATAGCTTCTGCATGGGTGAACAAAAACACTAAAATTGATCTTCGTACAAAAAAAAACAAAAAACAACCGAACTCACAAATTTCTACCAACTAAGCATGGATAAAAAAATATTAGGTGGAAGAGTGCTCTTTGGAAAGAGAAGGAGATGCAAATACATCACAAAAAGAGGTTCAGCTGTACTTGCATACAATGGTGGAGCTGCCCTGCGGTATAACCATACAAAGAAAGAGGAGAGCCACCGAGTTCGCGTATGGAATGTATGAATGTAGATGCGTCTTTTTCAGATGCGTGTACGCGAAGCGCTGACCTCGTCCGTATGCCTTACAACACTAATGCCCACCCTGGGACGGCCCGAGTGGCAATAAAAGTGAGATGAGACTGGCACGCATTGTCTGTGATGTGAATCAGATGATATCACCTTACTCTGATAGAAAGCATGGGAGACACGCCAGTCGCGGAGTACATTAGTTACGACCAATCAGGGCGACCGCTCCGGCTACTTCCTGCTAATTCCCACAGACGATAAAACCAGGCCTCAGACAGACATATCATCATCATCGCATAGAAAAACCAGACAACAGATAGAATGAATATTACCAGAAACCTGTTCTGTTTCTTATCGCGCACGTTCTCCGTGATTGGTGGGCTCTGGTGTCTTTTTTTGCGAAACGGGACTAAGAGTCCTGCCTCGTCCCTGTCCTGTTACACTTAGCAATTCCCACAGGGTCACGGGGACGTACAGCCGGAGAGAATCCATTAGTCACACTCAGCATTGTTCATCCACTCAGTAGGCTGCTTACTCCTGGTCAGGGTCACTGGGGGTGTGTGTAAGGGGAGGTGGGGGTGGATCGGAAGGGGAGGGGGGGGGATGGAGCATATCCCAACAGACAGCGGGTGAGAAGCAGGAATACACCCTGGTCAGGTCACCAATTCATTGCAGATCATCCTGATTGCACTAACAGCCTCTTGTTAGCTGACTGGAAGATGGGAGCCTTTTGGTATTTGTACCGACGGCCTTGTGTTCGAAAGCCAAAGTGACTTCCAGAACGTTCTGTCGGTTGTTGCCAATGTGGGATTAGTCGAGTGCTTCTCGTTTTATATCGGTAAGGTCGACATCATGACTGTCTAGTCCCAATTTTATTATCCCTGAGACAGTCCTAAGAGATGGACCGGACATGGGAGGCTGGAGCAGTCCTTCAGCATTGCTCCCCACCGCCACCAGACCTCTCAATTACTTACTGTTCCTCCACTCTTACCCATGCCACACTGCTCCATATCTGCCCCATATCTGCCTACCCTATCCCGCCGAATTTGCTGTCAGGACAGACGGGAGCGTTCGCATGCGTGTGTACTTTAAGGCAGGCTGGATGCCGACAATGAAAACAACAGAAAAGCAAGAATTCCTTCCCTCCTTTGAAATAAGAGAGGGGAGGAAAAAGAGGAAATGAACTGGCTTCTTCACAAGCCGTTACTTTTGGAAGTGGACTCCCATCGGCATGTAAAAAGAAGGGGACTGCAGCTTTAAAAAAAGCATGTGCAAGTGATTATGAAACGCACGCATACGCACACGCACTTGTACGTACGCACACACACACACACACACACACTCGCACGAACACTTACGCACTCACACGCTTGCACGCACACACGCACGCTCACGTACGCATTTACATGCACACACACACACTCGCACGCACACATACGCACTCACACACTCGCACGCACACATACGCGCACACAATCACGTGCATACATGCATGCTCACATGCAGGCATGCACACACACACACACACACCCTACACACACACACACACACACACGCTCACACACTACACACACACACACACACACACACACACACTCTCTCACACACACACACACACACAGCTGAGACGACTCGTAGGTTAATCCAACACAATCACTTCATCCCCCCCCCCAACCCCGTCTCTCTCTTTCTCTCTCTCTCCCTCTCTGTTTTTCCATGTGCAGGACACGCCACGGAGGTAGCATCTCTGCCCCCCACCCCCACCCCCACCCATCCCTGTTGAATGAGCTGATTGTTAGGCTCGCCGTTTCCCATCCCGAAACCTGACACCGTCCCGGAGCAGCCAGCTGAGGGCCCTTTCCACAAAGGAGCGAGAATCCGGTTAAAAAATCAGCACATTTCGGCGTCCCCCCGCCGTGTCGATCTGATTGCCCCCGATGCCGGGGCGGACCGTCTCAATGGGGGACGCTGAAAAGCTAGACCTTAATGGCTCTGGGCGCTACACCCCCGGCGATAACGCGCGGGACGCCTTCCTCCCGAGGCGTCCCGGAGATGGGGGCGCTCCGATAAGGGCGTCCCATTCAGCCGGCCGCTGCCGCTCCCGTAAAATGGGTCGCCTCTCCCTTCCAGCACAATCGCCGCGGCGACAATGCGGCTCGAAGCGCGCCGCCTCACCTGGTCTGCGGCACCACCGCGCTCACCGCCGCTTCTTTCTTTCTTTCCTTCCTTCCTTCCTTTCTTTCGTTCTTCCTTTCTTCCTTTCTTTTGTGGGCGCAGATATTTATTTATTTATTGTTCATTTATTTATATCGACTCTTTTCACCCCCTGTGCATTGACAGATTTCCACGGTTTAGAAACCCGGGCGTAACGTGATTCGCTCACGATGTGCACGTCGTCATGTTCTGCCCCCCCCCCCCCTTCAGTTGATGCCTGAAGGGCTCCCGCTTTTCCGCAGGTTTTCGCGATCGACTCCCGGGCTGGGCCTGGGCACCAGGCAAACTGTCCGTCCAGAGGAGGACTCCCGCGTTCAGCGCCCGGGCGAACATCACAATGAAATTCGGCCCTGAATGAAATGTCATTATTTTTCCCAAAAAAAAAAGAGGCAGGTGCGTTCCTCTAACTCCCGTCTACAAAGCCCTTTGTGAATTCCATTTACCACCAATTCAAATGAAATGGCAATTGATTTCCACTTTTTTTTTTCTTCTTTTTTTTTTTCCACCAAGAAACCAATTAGTGACAATATAAGTAGGTTAGACTTCCCCATTCAGGCTGGGTATTGTTGAACACAATAATGGGCAAGTATTGTAAGCTGACAATTAGTGACAACAGGGCAGTCTAAAGTGTCACAGACATTGTTGGGTTCTGCTCAAGGATGGTTTTGTTCGCCGGAGGATGTAGACTCCTGGGTTCGGAAAGGGGCGGGGCGCGTCATGGCACCGCTCTGCACCCTGGGGGGACGCAGGGCGGGCACGGGATACCTCTGCCTGGCATGGCATGGCAGCCTGATGGGCACAGAGAGGCGACCCATGCACCCCCCCCTCCCAAAAAAAAATAAAAGAAAAAATGTGGAGCTGGAGATTTTTTGGGGGCTACCGGAGTCTAATCTGTGTTTATCACAGATTTTAGAAGTTTAAAAAATCGGGGAACTCCAGTGCTGGTTTTTTGGTATTTTTCCTTTTCAGCCAGGACTGAATTTAAGCTCTTTGAGAATTAAGGTGTGTGGACAACTGTGTTATTGACATGGTGATGAAGCCATTCAAGCTCGAATCCTGAATGTTTAACTTAATTAATCCCTTTAAAATAAGGGCGCAAACTGGCTGAGAGCCCAGCAGACAATACGGCCCTCCAGAGTTCCCCACCCTGGGCATTCAGCCCCCCCCCCCCCCAGCCTCTTGGAGACAGCGTTCTTACATCACCCAACAGCTGGTCTGCTGAGATTCGGGGGTTCCATTGAGCGCATTATTGAGTGTATGCTGACTCAGCGTCGCCCTGTCCTCAGTTCAGGGTCGTCTCAAAGACGCCGAAGAGGCAGCGGTGTGAATCAGCGGTCGGGGCGCAACCCCTGACCCGGTCGCGGCACGGAGGTCAAAGGTCACAGGTTCGGTTCTCAGCATTGTCACGGTGCTCCTGGGGGAAACCCGCTTCTAATTTGGGTATTTTGGCAGACGGGCTTACCCAGAGAAATTTTTTTTTGCAGAAGCTAAAATTGAAACTTAAAATTAACAGACAACCTTCTGAGCAGGGAAAGCACCAGAGGGCCAGGCTGTGTCCTGGGTGCACCTGGATGCAGGTGTACAGTAGTGTCCTAGGGCATCACTTTGAAAGAAGTGACCTTGAGCAGGGAAACTGTCACCCCCATTTGGAATGCAGCATGCCACACACATGTACACACACACACACTCATACGCATTACACACACATGCATACACACAACCCATACATGCACACACCTGCACACCTATATACATACACATTCATGCGCATGTCCACACACACACACACACATACATATGCACTACTCACTACTTTTTTTAAATAGAGCTTGAGAGTTTGAATTTGCACATACTCAGTCTCTGTGAATGTTTGAGAGACTCAGACTTATACAATACTCTGAGGCTTGCAAGTTTGAGGGCAGTTTAAGTCTCTGAAGTTGGGAATGGGTGTGGCTTTGACTGAGTGAGTGCATGCACAGAGATTTACTCGGTAGGGTTGTGATTTCCAATAAAAAAGCCCATTTTTCATTTGTGTTTCCACGCAGAGAGTAGACCGCAAATTTGATGAGTAGTTTTCTAGGAAAAACATCTGTATTTAGGGAAGATTTTGCCGTCCTGTTTCATTTTCAGCAATTCTGAAAAATTAAGACCATTGTTTGGGTTTTATCCTGGTTAATTGGCGTGTTTTTGTTTTGCTAATTGGGAGCTCTTGGTAGCATCTGGTTTTGATGGCGCTCAGGAGCTGGATGTCATCTCCATAACACAAACGCTGACAACGCAGTGCACCATCACTAAAAAACACCCGCAGTGTCACCATCAACTGCGCAATACCTGTAAAATGAAAAACAGCGCGAGTGCATTCCAGTGTTACCGCCGGCGGAAGGTTCCGACGGGCTTCGTGATCTGTTCTTTGAGCCGAGAAGTTGGCTCGTGCGACGGCGCGGCCCGCCATCGCGCATGCAGCCGATGGCGATGCGGCGCGGGCAGAGGGAGGGGGGACCCTTAATCCTTAATTCTCACAAATCCCTAAAACCGTACGGCTTTGGGAGCCGCTCGTCGTGACGCTGTGTAAACAGAGGCGTCGGCCCTGGTTTGCAGGGGGAGGGGAGGAAGAAGAAGAGGAGAGAGAGGCTCGCCTTTTTTTTTCTTTTCTTTTCTCTCTTCCTTTTCTTCCCGCCCCAGCGCTTTAGCTGGGATGCCCGGGGCGAGGTCGGAGACGTGACACTCTGTACTCAGAGGGGACCGGCCCGTGCGCTCAGACGCAGCGGCTCATTACGACGCACGCAAAGCATATCATCTGCGGCACCGCAGCCTGGCGCGGGCGCACCCGGGCCCCAGAACGGAGACCGGGGGGGGGGGGGGGGCGGGCGTGATGACCTGGCACCCGCGCTTTAACGCACTGCCGTTTGCGATCGGCGCTTTCCTGCATCATCACCCACCCCCCCCCCCCCCCATCCGAGCTTTAGTCCCGGACGGGCCCACGCAGGACGGCGCGCCCTCTGTGTGTTTCACGCTCCCTAAAAAAACGTGCCTCATGCTGCCAAGCCTGAGATCAGCTCTCGAATGACACGTTGATTAGTTATTATTACACGCAAAAAAACTGCGTTCCTCCCCTCCTCCCCTCCCCCCCCCCCCTCCCTCTCCATCCCATTTCCACTGGGTAATGACCATCCTCCAGGCAACGTCCCAAACACTGACATGCATTGTGTCTCCTCCCACAATTTGGCTTTCTATTTTTGTGTCCTGGCCGGTCTCATAATCGAATAGCATCCTTGCTCTCTCTTTCTCTCTCTCTCTTTCACTCTCTTTCTCTCTCTCTCTCTCTTTCTCGCCGTCTCTCACTCTTTCTCTCTAGTTAATTGGTTCATTAGTTTTATGTTTGTTTGTTATCCCGGTGACTCATATTTTCTTGCCCTCTTGTACCCCTCTGAGGGTAAAGCAGAATCTGGGTCAGAGCTTTAGGGGACCTGCTGCCAGTGATCTGGTGGGAGCGTGTGACTTCACCGGGAGGGAACCGGCCTTCGCACATTCCTGGTTATATAATAATATATATTACCACAGGATTATGAAACTGAGCCGGGAAACACGGAAGAGCAGAAGCCTCGATCGCAACCGAGCAAAACTTGTTTGGCGAAGGAGAATGGAGATGCAGCAGTGCATAGAGTTTCAGTTAAAATATCTTTTAAATAATGTGTGTGTGTGTGTGCGTCTTGTGTGTATGTAAATATATATATATACACACATATATATTTATATATATATATACTGCATATCTACACGTGTATGTGTGTGTATTAAGTATATGTAATATATACATGTATACATATATATATATATACTTGTGTGTGTGTGTATGTAATATATTTGTGTGTGCCTGCATTTGTGTATGTCTGTATATTGTCCCGTTTAAATGTTTCCAGATCTTTCTCCGGTATGCTGTATGCTGTATTGCCAGGGACTGGGTCGGTCTGGCTCTCTGTGCGCTGCAGCGTGAAAGGTGTGCGCCAGTGTACAATTAAAATATCTTCCACACAGGGGCGGATAAACAGGATAATGGACAGCCCTACCCCGCCCCCCCCCCCCCCCCCCCCCCCCCATGGCACTTTGCGACGCACCCCCCCCCCCCCCCCCCCATGGGACATTGGGACAAACCAGGAGACAGAAGCGCATGTGACATCATACGAGTGGGACCGCAATGGAGGGTTCTGCAAGGCTCCGCCCCCTGCGATCCGGACGGACCTCCGGGTGAGTCATCGGCTGGGACGGGACCTGGGGGGTGGGGGGGGGGGTGTTTGGGCTAGGGAGTAGGACATTGTGGGGGGGTATTGGGAGATGGGGGACGCTTTCTGGCCCATAGTGTGGCGTGTGTGTGGGGGTGTGGGGGGCAGGCACTGGGGGAGGGCCTGAATCAGCAGAGGGGGTTCGGCTGCTTAATTAGTGATGTAATGGCCCCCGTTTCTCCCCAGCCCTCATTAGGTTTTTTTTTTTTTTTTGTGAAAGTGCTGATGTAATGAAAGTGAATCCCCCCTCACCTCTGGGCTGGCAGCCCCTCCCCTGCACCCCCCCCCCCCCAGCCCCCCCGGCCGGCCCTTTCCCCCAGGCCGCCGGCGGGCCAGCGGCGGCCCAGTGGCTCCCCTTTTTCGTGGCATATTACCGCCACCACCGCCCACCTCTGCACTCCATAAAAACTTCACTGACAGGTTCATTAAATCTGTGGGTGATATCCAGGCAGCCGGGCTATTGTGTGCCATTTCTTGGTTTGCCCGGCGTGTAACAGAAGAGGGTGGGGGGGGGTGGGAGGGGGTAGGGGGGGTTAGGGGGTGGGGGGGACGGGGGGGATGGGAGTGGGGGGGTGGGGGGGTTGAGTGACAATGCACAGAGGAAGGCTTACAGGGGAAGAGTTCTCACAGCATGTGCCTGTGAGCACGTAGGCCTGCTTTTTTCAGTGGTGCTAGATATCTGCTTGCCCTAAGCCACGTATTATCAGTGTGTGTGCGTGTGCGTGTGCGCGCATGTGTGTTTGTGCATGAGTGTGTGCATGTGTGTCTGTATCTCAGTGTGTTTGCATGTGTGCTTTTGCACACGTTTGTGTAAATGTGTGTATGCATGTGTATGTGAGTGTATGTGCTTGTGTACACGTGTGTGCGTGCGCGTGTGTCTGCTAGAAGAATCCAGAAGCACTGTCTCACTCTGCATAATGTGTGAAGAAATGTTGAGCTCATTTTTGGGGGGTGGGGCTTGGGGGATGGGGGGGTTGGAGTGGGGGTGTAGAGGGGGGGGGTGGGGGGAGGACAGGAAAGGGAACCCGTTTTAGGAGCGCAGCCAGGAAATCAAGGGCTTTTTTAGAGAGTGTTCCCTGGACAGAAGACAAAAAATGGGATTAGAAAAAAAAAGGAAAAAACAAAGAGAAACATTCAGCAGGAATCAGAGGCCACATTGTGCATTCCCTCACTTAAAGAAGAAGTTAAAAATAGAAGATGAGGGGGCAACAGGAACAAAACGGGGCGGGCGTTGGCTCCGGAACCAGTACCATGTGTGTCACACGGGCCCGCCCCCCCCCACCCGCCCCCCCGCCCCACTGCAAGACTCGCAAGCGGAGAATGCACTCTTTCTGTTCCCTCTCCTTCCCTCCCGCCCTGCTCCGTCTCCACGACGACCAGGGATGGGCAGCATTTCAAACAAATTATCTCCAATGCCTGCGTGTATTTCCCAGTATTTACCTCTGTTTATCTCTTTTGTTTTGGAAGGTGCATATATATATATATATATATATATGTGTGTGTGGACACTTTTTTTTGTTGAAGTATTTCGTAACAAAAAGCTATCCAGCGTTTTTTTTTTGCTCGTCACAGAGTCTCATTAAAAAAATGCATCTGGGAAAACCGACGGCCCGTGATGTCACTCCGAGGCCTCGCTGGCTGCTGCATGCGCCCCCGGGGCTATTTCGTTTTAAGGGAAAAGGGGGTTGGGTTGGAAAGGAGGGGCGTGCTGATTCCTGCTCACCCCGAGCGCCGACAGAGACAGGCCCCCTCTCCGCGATTGGCCGCCAACCCCTGTCACTCAGGCCGCCACCTTCCAAGCAAACCACACCCACCCACGGAGAGAAATGCCTGCTAATGTGATTCAGTTCCCATCCCCCCCCTCCCCCCCCCCCAAACCCCAAAGACCATCCCCCGCTATTGAATCTTTATGTCGGAAATCCTTGACCCCCCCGCGGTCCGGGCCGGGCCGTAAATAGAACAGGCCTCTCCGTTCAGACGGAGGAACTTGTGCAAATACATTCTGGAGAGTCTGCAGACCCCCCGTGACAGCCCGGGATCGACTTGTGCTGACTAAAGCTCCGGAATACTTAAGCTGGGATTTGTCCAAGCCCAGCTGGAACTACTGTGTCAACAGCGGGGGCCATTTTGATGTAACTGACCCGCCCCCACCCCCCACCCCCCCCACCCCCCACCAAAGCCATTTCCACCTCTATAAGCGTACAGACCGATCATGGTCCTGGGGATGGGGGATGGGGGATGGGGGATGGGGGGTGGGGGATGTGGAGGAGTGGGGGGGGAGGGGGGGGAGGGGGGGGGGGGGGGGGGGGGGCGAGACCCAGGGGTGGGGTGGCAAAGTGGAAAGTCCTATTCCATGAAAGGCTGTCTCATTAGGGCATTTTTTTACAACACTGCCTGACATTGATACCCCATCAGGACGCCGTGTGTGGCGATGGCCGGCCGCTGGTACACTGAGTACCGTCCCCGCGGGCGCTCAGAAAGCGCTCTGTGGGCCCGAAATAGCGCTCCTGAACTGTCCCTAACCCTTGTGCCCGGGAGGAATGCTGTATTACCAAACCCTTTTTTTATTTGTTCATTTTCCCTTTTACAAAAGCAAAAAAAAAAACAAAAAAAAAACATTTCTTGTGAGGCCGGCACAGGCCAATCGCCCCCCCCCCGAATTTGACAAGTTCATTTTCAGAATTTCAGCTGCATGAATTCTTTTTTTTTAATTTTTTAATTTGAGTTTCACGACTTAAACAGAAAGGATCACACGTCCTCCTGGACTTTTTAAGGAGTCCGGAATGTGACAGGGACCGATGAGAGAAACTTATCTGGCACCGTCAGCTTGGCTGTCCTTTCAGTGGTCTCGCACAGGAAGTACTGCATTCTGGGAGAGGTCCACTAATTACTTGTCAGAATGGCTTCCAGTGACGCAGCAGAAAAGTCCGCTGAGAAGATCCTTCCACTGGAAGTGGAAGAAGAGAAGAAGAAGAAAAAAAAGTTCCAGTTTTACGATTCATTTTCCGCACAGATATTCACAGTCTAAATGTGAGTGGATTCTTTTCTGCGCAGCCCACTTTAAAAAAAAAACAAAAAAAACACAGTATTTCATTTCTTTTATTTTCTTTTCTTTCTTTACCTTTTAACGCTCTTCTTTGTGTGCGAGCTGTGGGAAAAATTCCCATCCCGATGAGGTCATCGTCTCACCCCCCCCCGCGCCGTCCCCCTCCGCCCCCCCCGCTCCCCCCCCCCCCACGCCTAATCTCATTGTAAGGTGGCCGTATGTGCCATCCAGTCTGGGCCTGCCTGTCTCAGCCCATATTCATGGCCCAGTGCCTCAGTGAACTGTTACTGGAATAAGGACGTGCTCAGCTGGGAATAACCTCCCTTAAACACTCTGAGCGAAGGGGCTGGATTAGATATGAGCCGCACGAAATTACTGATCCTCAGTGTTCATAACGCGCACCCCCTCTGTCAGAGAATGACCCCCCCCCCCCCACACACACACACACACACACACACACACTCTACCCACTACCTGTACTCTTTCTCTCTCTCTGTCTCCCACATTCTCTCACACACAAAATGCTTTTCATCAATACCCACTCCCACTCACACACACAAACACCGATTTACACCCCTTACCTAACACATGCAAGCGCTATCCTTCCTGTGTATGCGCTCCTCAGAAACATGCAGAACATCTGCAGCTCTCTCGTATGTGTAATATATGTACACAATCCAGTCCCTCTGCCTACACAGAAAAGTTATGCATTTATACACTATATGGTGGGAAATTCCTAACATTATTTTGAATATACATTATTATATTTTAATAAATGTCAATACAGGTCAATGTCAATAAAAAATTAAAAGCAGCCAATTTTGAATATTTAAATGTATTTTCACAATATATTTGAAATCCCTGCGACCCTGCCCTGGATGAGCGGGTATAGATAATGGATGGATGGATGAAATGTATGTGATACATATATAAAAAATATGTGAGGACTAAATACATTAGCACCCAGGCTTCGGCCTTGGGACAAACGCAGGGTCCCGCCCCCTCGCCTGCGCTCGGTGTGGGGGTGCAGTTCTGGCTCTTGGCTTCCCCGACAAAATGGAATCTCGAAACCCAGGGTGGGGGGCGGGGGTGTGGTTGGTTAGAGAGGGTGGGAGATTGGAGTGAGGCAGAGGATCAAAACCCCCATCCCACACACACACACACACACACACACACACCAGTCCCACGAGAGACAGTTCTGCGCAAGATAACCCCCCCACGCACCCCCCCCCCCCCCCCCTCGTGTGTTTAAGCCGAGTGGCTGTTTAGTCAGGCAGGCGTGTGCTGACATGCAGGGGAGTGTAGAGATCTGCAGGGGTTTCAGTACAGGTAACCCAGGGTGTGTGTGAGAGTGTGTGTTTGAGTGTGAGTGTGTGTATGTGTGTGAGTGAGTGAGTGTGTGTGTGTGTGTGAGTGTGTGTGTGTGTATGTGAGTGAGTGTGTGTGTGTGAGTGTGCATGTGAGCGAGTGTGTGTGTGTGTGTGTGCGTGTGCATGTGAGTGAGTGTGTGTTAGTGTGTGAGTGTTAGTGTGTGTGTGTGCGTGTGAGTGTGTGTTAGTGTGTATGTGTGTGTGTGTGTGTGAGTGTGTGTGTGTGTGTGTATATGTGAGTGTGCATGTGAGTGAGTGTGTGTGTTAGTGTGAGTGTGTATGTGTTAGTGCGTGTGTGAGTGTTAGTGTGTGAGTGTGTGTGTGTACGTGTGCGAGTGAGTGAGTGTGTGTGTGAGTATGTGAGTGAGTGTGAGTGTATGTGTGTTAGTGAGTGTTTGTGTGTGTGTGTGCGTGTGAGTGTGTGTTAGTGTGTGTGTGTGTTAGTGAGTGTGTATGTGTGTGTGTGTGAGACTCAGTAATGCCCGCCTCCTCACTCCCTGTCAGTCAGAAGGCACCCAGTGTTATCTTAACCTTCAGCTCAGAGACGCTTGGCTAATCCTGGCCGGGTGGACCGCCAGGCTGGCACTTTCATAGCGTTGTATAAGAGGCTCGATCCAGCTGCATTACTGGACACACAATCAGCGCTCGAGTTCAGAAAAACACACAGCGACAACCACCAAGTGCAGTGTGTCAGAGCGGTTCCCACCACTGCGTTTCCAGCTGTGCGTTCTCTGAACCCGCTTGTGAATCTCGAGAGAAAATGAGATGACAGATCAGTTTTATTTTTCTTGTGGATCCACAATGTGTAGCCGTGTCACTTTCAAGCACCTCAAGGAAGAATAACGCATGAAGAATGGCTATGAAATACCAATACTGGATAAGGTGAAGAAGAAAAAATAACACAATTAGATGATTTGCGAGACCCTAGAGTGAAACCTCTAATGAGGCGTTTTTTTATTCTATGGTTAGTTAGCGCCCTCTGCTGGCCACGACTAAAGCAATACTCATTATTAATAATTCTGAGGCCCGTTTTTCATCATCGTTCACCTCTTCCATAGTTTGTGTCATTTGCACAAATGCAGAATTTCTCGCAGCGTGTGTTACGGTCATTTTGAAGGTATGACTGTGCTGTTCCTGAGGTCATAGCATCTGTTTTTGTAGTCCAGAAATGTTTGTTTTTTTGTTTTTTTTGTTTTTTTTTTTGGGGTGGCTGTAAAAAGACTTACTTTTGCTGCAGTCCAGATCCTCAGACCCTGAAAATAGAGCAAACGGGCACAAGCACACAATGGCCAAGCCCCAGTGGAGAGAAGCATTGAAAGCTCATTATGAACTCATGCAAAATGCAGATTCCCCCCCGACCCCCCCCCCCTTCATGGGTTGGGATGCTGGCCGAAACCATCATCGTAAAAGGGCGTGTTTCAGGCCTGCTTCCCCCCCCCCCCATCGTGGAACACGGGACGGTTGCCATGCCACAGACCAAGATGAATGGGACGCTCGGGCAGTAAACAGAGGGGTGCACTCAGTCCTGTCCGCCCAAATTCAGTAACAGGCCATCAACAGCTTGTGTGTGTATGTGTGTATCTGTGTGTGTGTATGTGTCTGTCTGTCTATCTGTGTGTGTTTGCGTGTGTGTGTGTGTGTCTATGCGTGTATGTGTCTGTCTTGTCTGTCTGTGTGTGTATCTGTGCTTGTATGTGTCTGTATCTGTCTGTATCTGTGTGTGTAGGGTTGGGGGTTAGGGTTGTACAATCCAAGGTTTCATGGTGGGATAGGTGAGCTCTTCAGTACTCAGTCTAGGGGAAGTCTCAATTTATGCTCACACATTTCCCCTGTGGTCAGCCAAGCCTGTTCCAGGTGGTGATCTTAAACGACGTGCAAAAACCGCAACCTTTCATCCCAAGATACTGTCCACCCCGTGCTACACTGGACAGGCAGAGATCTCGCCGGACAGAGTGGGAACACCTCATTCGGCAGGAATGGGTGTTCATGTCGTCTCCTGTTTGCTTTTCCCTCCCCGGCACCCTAGAACTTCAGTGATACCGGCGAGAAAAGTTTTTTTTTAAACTGAGTCAGAAGGCTGGAGCTGACCAATCAGACGGCAGCCAGAAGTGCAGCAGTCTCTGAGCAGTGACCACGCCCCATCCACACTCCCGTCCAATCAGGAAAAGCCAATCAGAAAATTTTTACACTGAGCAAGCACCAGCCTAACTGCACTAATCTAAAGCCCCAAAAAAATACAAGCTGGCCAAATATCCCGAACACCCTTTACCTGGTTAAAAAAACAACAGCAGCTTACAAAAAAAGCTATTTAAAGACTGGAAAAGTTTCCTATTAATTAAAAAAAGTATCACCCCTTAAACCAGAGAACGGGACTGAAAAATCGAAACAAATCTTGTGAATGAGTTTTATTGTAATTTGAAAATGCGCAGGTGGTATAAGAAATAACTATACAGCATTAATTTACAAAACAAATACATATGTGTGTGTTTTCTTTTTACAGGATATTCATGTCACACACAAGGCAAAATAAACACCAACACAGGACAAATGCAGCTTTAACAGGGAGGGTTCATTGTTTTTCTTTAAAAAAAAGAAAAAACACTTCATAGTTCCTGTCCAAACTTAAACATAATATGGAAAATGCATCAAGTATATAGATTCTATTGGGAAACCTATATTTTACAATGTTCTTAA
Source organism: Anguilla rostrata (assembly GCF_018555375.3). Classification (NCBI taxonomy): domain Eukaryota; kingdom Metazoa; phylum Chordata; class Actinopteri; order Anguilliformes; family Anguillidae; genus Anguilla; species Anguilla rostrata. The sequence continues at coordinate 64,318,087 of NC_057936.1, forward strand.
GGAAATAAGGTCCAAAAATATATATATATATATTTAACCTGCAATATTACTACCTCTGAAATGTATTAAAAAAGACTTTCATTGTCATGTTACTCAGCTGTACAAATGTATGTTCATTATGAACTGTCCATCAGGTCAAAATTTGTCTGCATTAGTAGGGGTAGCTTTAAGTTACAAACCAGTTTGCATATACTGAGGGTTAAACCATTTATTACAGCCTACCTTGCTTTGGTTAGGAATGCGTTGTAGTAAATACGGTTATTAGAGTATAGCGAACAAATCGCAGAACGTTTCCACCAAACAGCACAGTTTTTTTCATGTTTTTCATCACTTTGATGAACTGTAAATATACAAAACATAATATTGAATATGTATTTTTTATAAAAGAATTATACACATGGGAATAATGATAAATATTGTGGCTGATACAAACTTGTTAAAAGGCAAATTATGCTTTATATAAATAGCACACTATATAATTCCATTTATCATAAAGGGTTATCGTCAATATCTATTTCTACGTGAACTTCTCAAATCACTGTAAAGGAAATAATTTCATCTTGTAATAAAATATATTAGGGTTCAAATACAGAAATACTCCTCGGTTATTGTTTTATTTTTCCATGGTACACTACAGTAAAAAAAAAAAAATTGAAAATGTTTTAATGCAGTATTTTAAAAAATTTGGGTCACCATTGTTGCTCATGAAACCAATTTAACGTCCAACTTAATGCCTAATCTGTGAGCCTTAAATGGAAATGCAATGTGAGTTTTACTATGAACCCTGCAGTCAGTGTAGACGTGCATGCTTTTATTTCACCCCTCTCCAGCAAATAAATACACATTAGACGTGACGCTAAATTCCCTCTCTGCGTCCTGCGGAGGGTCCCTTTTAGGAAAGATCTCACCGGTCTGCTGGGCGTTCTCCTGCGTCCGATGGTTTAGGAGCAGACTCTTCTCTTCTCTTCTCTCTCGTGCATCTAATGGCGAAGATGCCACCCTTCTTTCTCTCCTCCCAGGGACCGTCAGCATTTACGCACGCCTGTGGCAGTGTCTCTTCGACCCACCGATTGAAGCCGGTTGGTGTTTTTTTTTGGGGGGGGGGCGTTGGGGGGGGGGGTGGCAGTCCTACTTGTTCTTCTGGGAGCCGATCATCACCTTGGAGACGAAGTTGACGATGGCGCTGGCCGGCTGCTCGGGGTCGTGCTCGGCGAACAGGTGGCACACGTTCTCCGTCCCGCTCGCCGTCTTCCTCGCCACGAACCCGAAAATCCTGCAGAGGGGGGGGGACAACACGGTGAGCGGCGTCCTCGCTGCGTCCCAGCGGCATCCTCGCCATCTTTCATTTTTACCCAGAGGCCTCTGCGACTGACGAGGGCCAATCACAAACACGCTTTTTGGGGGGGGGTCAGTGCATTCCTGGTGGCTGCACGTCAGAATCGTCTCACTCATTTGAATACATTAACAAGTTTTTTCTCAAATTCTTAGGCTCATTTCACACACACACACACACACACTAATGAAAGCAAACACACATTCACACACACACATTCATGAAAACAAACTCACACACACACTCATGTACACAGACGCAGTGTGTAGTTGCTGGACTGGGACAGCTGAACTTACTTTGCAGAGGTGCAGCCATCTCTCATCCACCTTTTTTTCAGAGAGAATAAGACAGAATGTTAATGTTCAATCAATCAAATCCAATACAATAGACAGGACGTTCATTTCCATCTTTCTCACATCCAGTACAAAACACAGGACGTTAATTTCCATCTTTCTCACATCCAATACAAAACACAGGACATTCATTTCCATCTTTCTCACATCCAGTACAAAACACAGGACGTTCATTTCCATCTTTCTCACATCCACTATGCAGCATAAAGCTGTGCTGCTAGAGGTCAGCTGAACGCGGTGCTGGTGGCACTTACTTCCTGTCCTGTGGGTCCAGAGCACAGAATATGACGGTGTTGACTGCGTAGTGCCTCCGGAAGAAGAGTCTAGAACAGGGGTGACAGAGATAGAGAGGGGGTGGTTAGGTCCTGTCCTGGCAGGTACTGGTGTTTTGGGCTGTGGGTGAGAGCCTTGACTGCTCACTGCTTCCAGCGTTGTGTGTACAGTGTGTTTGTGTGTATGTAGAGTGTGTGTGTGTGTAGAGTATGCGTGTGTGTACAGTGTGTGTGTGTGAGTGCATGTGCGTGTGTGTGTGTGAGAGTGCATGTGCGTGTGTGTGTGTGAGAGTGCATGTGCGTGTGTGTGTGTGTGAGTGTGTGTAGAGTATGCGTGTGTGTGGGTCTGTGCGCCCGAGAGACGTCGGTTACCCGCTACGATCCAAGCGGACCAAGCCGGCGAAGCTGAACCCTCAGCCGCCAACTCACGCAGCCTAGCAACCGCACCTACTACCTCCACCCCACCCTGCCGCCATGGCAACAGCAGAGGGGGGAATTTGCCAGCCCTTCTCTTACGAGCCAGAGTGTTGCTGGCCTCCGGACATACTCAGCACAGAGCAGGGGGGGGCTGTGTGGACGGAAGGAGGGAGGGAGGGAGGAGGAGAGGAGAGGGGGAGCGGCGGAGGGGTGTTACTCACTTCCTCTGGTTGTCGGTGAGGGTGATGCCCTGCGCGGACACTTTGAAGTGGACCACCGTGGACGTGGGGGGCGGGTCCATGGCCAGAGTCACGCTGGCGGCCTTCTGGACCGCCTGGGAGCCCGTGAGAGACTCCATCTCCACCGAGCCCAGAAACCACACGTTACAGGCTGGGGGGGGGGAGAGAGCGGGAAAACAGAGGGGCCGTTTCATAGCAACACTGCACCATAGTCCTGCCCACTAACCTCCACATGTGAGTGGTTCAGCAGCCTCTGCCTGCCCCTTGTGTGTGAGTGTGTGTGTGTATTTGTACTTCTATCTTTGTGAGGACGAAATGTCCCCACAAGGATAGAAAGATGAGGAAAATTACGGGAAGTGAGGACATTTTGCTGGTCCTCACAATTTCAAGAGGCTGTCGTCGGGTTAAGACTTAGGGTTAGGGTTAGAATTAGGTTAAGGTTAGGGTTAGGGTTAGGCATGTAGGGTTAGGGTTAGAGGTTACGGAATGAATGTAGTCAATGGAAATCAGTCAAAAGTCCTCACAAGTATAGCAATACATACGTGTGTGTGTGTGGGAGAGAGAGAGAGGGAGAGAAAGGATGTGTGAGTGTGTACACGAGAGAGAGAGTGTGAGAGAGCATGTATTTGTATATAAAGGCCAGCACAGTACATGTCTGAATGTGTGCATGTGTACACATGAGTGATGTGTGTGTGTGCACTGCAGCTGAGTGACCTAAGACCCTGCATACCTGCTCCCTGCTTCAGAAGCTCTGTAGCGGAGTTTGTGGCTGACTGTGCAGGCGACTCTACGATGTCCTCCAGAGGATCTGAAACAGGCAGAAAAACCAGGTTTGGGGCGGGCTACCTCAGAGCACAGAGCTTACGCCTCATTCCAGTGCAGCTGAGATGACTCATTCATAAAAACACACACACACAGAGGCACGCAGACACACACGCACAGACAGACAGACAGACACACACACACACACACACACACTCGTACACACACAAGCCCAAACGGCTGCCATTCAGCTCCCCCCCCCGATTTATTTATTCCGAGACGAAAAAAAAACCCGACTTGGCTTTAAAAACAAACGGGGCCTTTTTTTTTTTTAGAGGAAAACAAAGTCCCGTGCCGCAGAGCGGAGGGGAAGAAGCCCGGAGGGAGTAAATGAGCTCTCTATCCACCGCGGGGCGGGCTGCTAAATAAAGCGCCCCTGTACGCGGTCAGAGGGGTCGTTTCGGGGAGGGGGGACGGGGCGAACAGACGTCCCTGTGAGAGCCCTCTGGGTCAGACCTGAGGCGCAGCTCCTGTTTTGCGACCCCTCCCTGGGGTCCCCATAAGGCCCTGTCCCTCGGGACCCGTGCTGCGCGGGGCATGCTGCTGATTCACTGGGGCTGACAGCAGATGCGTAAACAGCCGGATAGGGTGATCTATCACCTGGTCTGCCCGGGGGGGGGGGGGGGCTGCGGTCTGCCCTGGACCCCCCTGACCTCACGGCCTCCTGGGTGTCCCAAGACATACACTACACACATAAATATACACATTTACACACACACACACACACACACACTTACACACACCCATTCATACACACAAACATACATTTACACACACATACATATACATTAACACACTGTCTCTCTCTTTCTCTCTCACTCTCTCTCTCTCTTTCTCGCTCTCTCACCTCGGTCTGGGATGATGAGCCTGCAGGGCAGAGCTAGCGGGGTGATGGAGTGCTGACAGACCAGCGCCGTGAGGCTCCCTGAAACACACACACACTGCGGTCACTTCCTGTATGCCCACCCCCTCCCCCCTCGAGCACCGTGTCACACTGCGCTAGTTACTGCATACCCCAGCGGGTGTCCTCATAGCTGGCATAGCTGGCATTGTTCACATACTGCCCATTCACACTCACGAAGCCCGGATATCCACCGCGGCGCTGCAGCCTTTGTCTGCTGTACAGCAGGCTGTGCCACGCCCGGAATTTGAACCCGCAGCCATCCCTTTTACGGGCCCGGTCTCTCGATGCCCTTCCGCTGACCCCCCCTTTGACACAGTGCTGTATCAAATTCCTTCCATTAATAATTACAGGAACCCGTGTCCCGCGTATCTGTTAGGGCCACTGTTTGGAAATTTCCATCGAGGCCTTTTCCACACGTCTGTGTTTGATGTGTTACCGTGCGCAGTGTCTATCTGAAAGGGGCTTCCTGTTAATTAATAACTGATTAGCACACACCATTTAATATAAACAACAGGACTGCACAAAAATTTCAATCATCATTTTAGGCTTCAAATGAGTATTAACAAAATAATGAACCAAACCTGAATTTTATTAATACTGTACAGGGGGGGCAACCCTGTTCTTAAAGAGCCCCAGTTTGATGTTTGATTAATTAATTGATTAATTAATGAATGCAGTTGATTTGACCTCACCAAGTTTTTTTTGGTTAATCTTTTTGGGTGAAAACAAAAAACCCAGTATAGCACCTAGGCCCAGGTTGGTCACACCTGGTCTACACACTGACTTTGCAAATCAGCTATGCCTTCCAAACCCTGACTGAACCACATGTGCCATTTTTAGGATGAGTAATATATGTACTGTCCATAAACATGTGCAGTATTTATCTCTGGTATCATGCAAATATTGCTTCATACTCAGGAGGCCTCGTGTGGACACACTAAAGTCATACAAGGACTCGACTGAAACGCAGTGTCCAGGGCTTCCACTAGGTGGCGACATGTTGGCCGTTTATATTTTTTCCAGCAGCATTTAACAACAATGCAGTGAGTTCTGAGCTGTAGCAGCCAGTAGACTGAAGTAAAAACAGGAGAGTAAGAGTGCAGGCATCCTGTATCATGAGGATCACTCAATCACTATGAACAAACTGACTCCAGTAAACATATAGTCTATATTTTTTAGCATACATACATTTTATACAACAGCTGTCACCCAACTGAATATTACTTTCCGTACTTTCCCTCTGTTTAATGACAGGAGAATAAAAACATTGAAGAGAAACACAAATGTGCGTGTGAAAATGCCCACGTTCCTCATTTAACGGGGAAGGGAGAGGGAGAGATGTAGAGAGGGAGGGAAATGGAAATGGAGGGATGAGAGAAGGGGTGGATGGAAACAGGGAGAGATGAAGGGAGAGGGAGGGAAGAAAGTACAAAGAGAGATGGATGGATGGGGAGAGATGAGAGAAAGATGTAGAGGAGGAGAGATGGTGAGAGAGATGGAAAGCTGTTGAGAGAGGGAGAGATAAGAGATGTTGAAAGAGATGGAGAGAGATGGAGGGATACTGAGAGAGATGGATAGGGAGAGAGATAGAGGGATATAGAGAGAGATGGGGAGGGAGAGAGGGGGTTGGAAGGATGGAGAGAGAGGGAGATGGAGAAAGAGATGGAGGGATTCTCACCGAAGTAAGGCTCGTTTGGGCAGCCCTTCAGTCTCACTCCTTTCTGCGTGCACTCGATCAGGAAGTGTCTGACCAGCTCAGTGGACAGGTCTCCCACTGCAGGACAGACAGCACAGGAGGGGGATAAAGCAGGAGGCTGCAGGTTCGATTCCGTACCGAGGAACATCGGCTGCATCCTTAAGCACAGTACAAGCTGAGTGGTTCTGTGCCAGGTACAGCCACTCGACGGAGTACAGTCACAAAAAAAAGTATAGTTGGAGAAACTGGAAAAGAATGATATGCAGGTAGCATTGCTATTATGCATCATTATCATCATCAGACAGATGGACAGATAGATAGATGAAACATACAGTATGTACACAAGTGCATGTGTACAGCCTGATCTCCGCTAGTTCAGTAATCTTGTACTTGGCACCACACCCGGGCCTGGATTTAATCAACACTTGACTCGTAATGAAACACAAGTGTGTAGTTTGTTTTTCTTTCACATAAACGTACAACACTGGTAAGTTAATTTGAAATGCTTGTGAGGCTGTGTTTCAAATGCCTCGCATTTATCAAGCCAAAGTAAAGGCCAGAAACTTTGATTGGATCCAGAGCAGTGACTCACAATCCCACCACAAAAAGCTGCTCTCCTTGTGCCATGATATATTCTGGTGTCTTTCTGGATTCTAGCCCTGGGGGGTTACAATCAGTTTTTCCAGCTCGGAAAGCCTGCAAACACTCTGCTTGAGGGGGGGGGGGCGATGAGTCAGGGGTTGGAACTGAACCCCTGTCCTTCAAGGTTGGGGGTGGAGGGGGGGGGGGTGAATTGAAAATAGCTTATCTCCAAATCCCAGGGAAACGGCATATTGGAAACAGCATCTGCCTCTTTCTACATGGTAGCTGGACACACTGCTGTACCTAGCGACGATCCAGAAGCTAATCGCAGACTTAACCCTAAAGCAGAATAAGGCCAACGGTGGCTCTAATGCTGAACTCCCGAGTCTTGTGCTTAAGGCACACAAAAAAGGAAATAAAAAAAGTTCTTGAAGGTATAAATTTCATACCAAAGAAAACATGCAGGCAGTGCTGTGGATCGTCTCAGGATTACCACCCTACCGGTCAAACCATAACACGCTGTGCAAAGTGTGCACCGCAAAGTTACACTGGCCACAGCCTTCACTCGCCCCCCCCCCCCGGCCTCTTTCTGGCTTTCTCTCCCCCCCTCCCGAAAAACTATTTCATTTTTATTTTTCCGTCCACATAAAAGTGAGAGACAACGAAATGAATAAATCAATCGTTTTTCAAGCATTTTTTGAAAACATCCTGAAACCGAAACGCTGGAATGGTCTTGCAGACAGGAGCCCTGCAGGCACACACAGAGAAACAGCCCCTTCTCTGCCCCGTCTGATTTCACACCCTCTCCGAGCCCGTGGCAGTCCGTCCCGAGGGTGCCGTACGCGGTTTGGACGGTCTCCCGGAGACGAAGCCGGAAGAACGCACACAATAGCGCGTCTGGGCTGGGGGGTGGAGGCGGCTGCTCGGGCTTCCTCGTTTACACCACGTCTGGCGATCACGCTATTATTACTAGCATTATTTTTTTTTTTTTTAAACTTTTGTGTAATTTCATTCATAAACTCTGCGTTGAAGCGGAAATAAGCGAGCTCACACATTCTGAGCGTCTCTCATAACCGCCGAGCGGGTTTTTGGATAATGGGAGTGTCCCAGGAGAAGTCGCGCCCCTGGGAGTCTGAGCACCAGACCGTCCCGTCTCGTCCCGTCCCGCTATCTGTCAGGGGCTTCTCGTACGCCCTACTGGGGCACACACCCTTCCTCTTCCTCTTCCTCTGCGAGATCCTTCTGGAAGCATCCGCTCCGACCCCAACTGCACTCTGATCGAACCCGATCGGGGCTATCGCTCCTGAGCTATCCTTGTGCTGAACTGAAACTGTGTTAAATCAAATCAAATCAAATTTTATTTGTATAGCGTATTTTACAGCAGTAGTCACAATACGCTTTACAGACAACCCTGGCCTAAACCCCCACAGGAGCAAGCCTAAGGCAACAGTAGGCAAGGAAAAACTCCCTGTGGCAGATGGGAAGAAACCTTGGACGGAACCAGGCTCAAGGGGGAAACCCATCCTCCTCTGGTCGGCTCAGGGTGCCGACTGGTGACCCAACATGTGGTTTGTTAAGGCACACTGAGCAATTAACACAGACTCTACACTGACTGCACACCGTGTGCTGAGCACTAAATGGCCCATGGATGAGCCTTTTCTCTTTCTCCCTCACAGTTTAAAATGATCGCTGTCAGACGCCGGAGTCTAATTCAATTGGCCCTTGGTGGCTATTCGGACTAACCAATCACAGCGCGCCGCTCCTGTAACTCCACACTGGGTCATTAAGGCCAACACTGAAGGGTTTAAGTCGGGGGAAATTTAAGTCGGTGACAAAACAAAAAAAAAAAAAGCCTCGCCCGTACTCTGGGTTTAGTCTGGGGGGGGTGTCCCGTAAGAGAATACCTGCAGGCTAATCTCACCGAGCTTAAACATTTTCACTTTCACAGCAGAACAGAGCGCAGCCCGGACGGGACCCGCCGCAGGTGTAGAGCCGCCCACCTGCCACCGGGCGCTCCGGCCTGAAACATTAGTCGCACGCCGGGCCCGCTCACGAAAAAAGCAGAGCCCCGCTGCCTTTGTGTCCTCCACAAAGGCCCTGCGAATCCGCCCCAGAGACGCGGCCGGGAGCGGGGATCTGCCCGCACAATGGAGGGCCCTATCGGGTTGTCCTTCCCGCCAGCCGGCTCAACGCTATTTGGTGGCCGGGTGGAACAGAAGACGCCTTTTCATGTTCCTCAGTCGGCTTCTCGGACATCTTGCAGACAATCTTATTCTTTTTTTTGTGGGGGTGGGGGGAATACCTGTCGGTCTGACGACTGTCTGATATGATATGACTTATCTGACTAAGGATTTTTTTTCCCGGAACATTCTGCACCCGTGACCCCGCCCCCTCCCCCACCCCGCCCCCCTTGGAGACGACCCGTACCTCTCTTGCTCTGCTGCAGGACGGACGGCGGGGGCGTGGCCACCTTCATGGCCAGCCCGTAGGCCCCCCGAAAAGAGTGGCTGTCCCGCACGATGAAGGAGCCCGGCTCTTTGTCCTTGAGCACGGCGATGGCTGGGGACGACGGGGGAGAGAACGAGTTTTAAACACCCCCGAGAGTACCCACCCTACCCCCCCCCTCAATGAGCGGTGGGGCATTCTAAGGGTGGAGCTCCTTCCCTGTCTGAAAGCCGTGGGATAGCCCACTCGGAGTTTGAACGGGGGGGGGAGGTCGTAGGGCCACAAATAACACCTTTAACGTAGCCATAGCTTCACGTGCAGTTTGTGCCCTGAGAAATACCTGCGTGTACACTGTGTCATGCAGCGCTTTGCCCAATGGGACACTAAAGCTTGCTGAGTTCATGGTGTGTTTTCCAACGCCTCCGTTCAACAGGTTAAAAGAGAGGAAAGGCGGAGTTCAAACCGGCTGCAAACAGGTGCGGCCGAAGAGTACATACATGACTGAACAATGAGCAGGTGCAACTTTTGCTCTCCGTTACTGTGTTTTCATTTTATTTACTCCATCTTTATTAGAAGCTCTGATGTTTCAGCCCTGTTGTTAGGCCTTCTTCAGAATGCTATTGAAAAACCCTGAACACAAAACAACTGAAAACACAGCACTGACACTGAATTGTCTGTTTAACTGTGCTGTACTGTTTAAAAAAAAAAAAAAAAAGCAAACACCGGATCACGCAGCTGTTTCCACATCACGTCGATAAAGCGCACAACAAATATTTACCTTGGTCTCTGGAGATGTCCGGCTTGTACCAAAATTTGGACGTGTCCTGCACGAACTTCACGGTCTCCTGCTTGCTGGCGCACGCATCTGCAACAGCAAACACGCGCATGTGCGCATGAGTATCGCGTTTTCAGACGCAGCTCCCGTTTTCACACCGGCCTTCCAAAAGGGGGCGCAAATATTCGGCCGCGAACATTCGCGGTGGGAATCCAGACGTTCGGAACACGGACTCCCGCGGAATACACGCCGCGGGGAACGCAGGACAGTTTTCGTTCCGCTGCATTCCGACAATGAAGTCAGGAGACAAAACTGTGGGCCAACTTTAATGGGGTTGGCTGTGTATGTAAGTCACACACACGTATCAAAATACATGCAATGCTATGCATGGGGCATAGATGAATATATATATCCATGGTTTGTGGTTGTGGTTGAATCTGGAGGGCATTATAGCTTAGCTCATACCAATGTCAGTGCAAAGCAGCCAGATATAACAGCACTGGCTCTAGACTGAGTGAGCTGCGTGGAGATTAGCCAGGGCCACAGCTGCCCTCCACAGCACGGACTGTGCAGCAGCTGATACGACTGAACTGTGAACTGAACACATTTCTGTGTTCAGGGTGGACTTTGGCCTGAATGCAAATAGCCCGATAGGGATGAGGGAAGCAGTATTGCATCATACTGGACTGCAGTCGCAGGCGACCAGGAAGCCAGATGCAGAAAAAAAAAGATCTTGGTCGTGTCCGAATCAGTGCTCTGTCTACTGCATCCTGTGTACTGTGTACTAGCACACTGTGCACGGTTTGCTGCATGCTGTTTAGTACGCAACACACAGTATGGCAAAATTTCCTTTCAAACCATACTCTGGAAGTGCCATAAGACCGCCCTTGCTCACATATCGTTGTTGTTAAAGGATGTCAGCGAAGCTTTGCCTCATTTTTAAAGCGAAACAGTATCATAATTATGGGACCAAAATGCCTGTTTACTTCCTGAAATTTATGTTCCCGAAAGTACTCAGCAAAACGCCAGTATATCATCCATTTTAAGTGCACTACATTCAGAGACAATTTCATCCGCTTAATGGCTTTCTCGTCCAGTGTACTCAACACACATACTCAATAGTAGGCGACTGCACTGATTCAGACGTGGCCCTGAAGGCAGCTGCAGGACGCTACGCCCCTCCGGGCCAGCAGGGGGCGGCAGCGTGGCGCAACGGGAAGGCCCCCTCTCACCTGGCAGGGGCGAGGAGGCGCTGAGGACGCGGGCGGAGAAGTCGGGCAGGGTGTTGGGGAAGGGGATGCTGACGGTGCTGCCGCTGTTTGGGCTGGAGAATCCGCTGAGCGACGGCGAGCGGGACCCTAGCGACTGATCGCCCTCCGACACCCTCTTCTTCTCGGGGAGGGGCGGCTGCGCGCCCCCCAGGCCCATGCGACCCAGCCCGTCCACGGCCGCCAGCAGGCTGCGCTCCAGCCCGGCCCCCTCCAGCAGGGAGGACAGGTCCAGGGGTCCCGGGCCCAGTCCGCTGTCCTCTTGCTCCTCGAAGCTGGGGAGGTTCAGGGCGGCCTTGCCCTGGCTCCGGGACCCCCCCCTGGGGGAGCTGTGGCAGTTCGGGGCGGGGTGGGACAGCAGGGGGGAGTGCTGGCCGTCCGAGCCCCCGCCCACTCTGGGGTAGTCCAGGGGGCCGGGGTAGTGGGGGGTGTACTGGTGATTCAGGGGGGGCTTGGCGGCACCGTCCTGCCACGGCTGTCCCGCAGAAGGGCTGGAAGAGAGGAACGACCCCCCAGGAGCATCAGCACCAATGCACAGGGAACAGTCCCACGGCAGGACAAGGACAATAACTAGTTACTAATGCTGGAATAACAGTGCATGAGTTTGTCTGGGGCAGTCACATTGCACCCCACATTCCTAAAATCGATGGTTTCCAGTCTGTGGAAAGCCCACAGGTGGGTTGTAAAAAAAATTAAATTAAATTTAAAAAAATCACAATTCCCATTAACTTTGCACTAGTACATATGCACTGTATGAGCAGCATTTAACACGTTAAAAAGATTTTAACAGCATATTTGAACATATGTTAAAAACATCCATTTTACTAATTAGCACCTCAACAAGATCTCTTGACTGTTGAATGAGGTGCGCTTAGGGTTAGGGTTGGAGTGATAAAATACGGGACTGTAGATCTCCAGAAACAGGCCAGCTCTGTGCTATGCTCTTTAGCATTTATTATTTGGCTAATAACAGCTGCAGGTGAGAGTACTGAAGGCCTGGTTTCAGATCCCGCAGTGCTCGACTGGCTTGCAGTGACCTTACCTGTCGACCTGTGATAGGGGGCTGCTGGTGGTCACGGCGCGTATCGACCCAAACGGTCTCTGGCACGAGGTGGGGGTGACCGACACCTCAGAGCAGAAGAGGTCCCCGTCCGTGGAGCCCGGCGTGTGGTTTATGTTCTCCATGTAACTCCGGGATTCTGTGTGGAGTCGAGAATAACACACTCTAAAAATGTACATCGTGAATGCATCCATCTGGGAATTTACACCTCAGGTCTGACCTCCCTCCTCAGCGTCCCCATTCCCCCCCCCCCCCCAATGCTGTTTGTCCTGGAACTGTGACACCTGGTACACAGGTTTATCGCCATACCCTTAACATTTTTGCTCAAAAAAATATTAGCAGCCTCACCCCTACTTTTAACCTCTTTAAATGGGAACATCCCAGTGATACAGTGCTGATGTACTGAACTGAACCTCCACTGATGGACGTTATAAATAATCCGCGGTCTAATCCTACGTATCTGGCTGTTCAGATCCCGTGCTGGCGGTGCCCTGGTTCTGAAACACGCCGTCGTGACAGATAAGTCTCGGCTAACGTGTGCCTCCCACATTAAGAGATGCTGTGGTTGCCCTGGTGATGAAAAGAACATCGCATGGGAAGAATTTTTTTCCAGGACGGGAGATGAGTATCTAGAAAATTGGAAAGCTGTATCTGGCTTGTCTATCGCTGGAAAGATCGATTTATCATCAGAATGGCTTTCAGCATAAAGGTCCCCTTTGAAGTGCAAGCAGGTTTTTTTTTTTTTTTTTTTACACGAACATCTGGTCTACGGTTGAATCGCAAGCGTTTTGGCCCCATCTGTGTGAAACAGTCAGGCTGTGAGGAGGGAAAGAGAGGTATGATAAATCAAAAATATATAAATTTTCACTAAGTGCATCACCCCCAACCCCCCCCACTCCGCACCACACAGTACACTGTAGGCTAAGCTGTCTAGCAGCTGATATGCTCAGGCCTAGCTGCCCAATTTTCCAGTTCTCTAAACCTTCCTGTGCCAGTTCTCTGTGCTCTGAAGCTGGGACAAGGGGCGACTTTTCTGGGAAAACAGCAGGGTACCCAGATGGCTGCGGGTCCGATCCACAGCGCCTCAGCAGCCCACAGACTGCTTATATAAGCGGGAAAACCCCATCTGAGCCAAGCAAGGCAAGGGGTCTGGAACAGGGGTCTCACCGACATGGAAGGGGGGGGGGGGGGGGTTATCCAACAGCCAATCACAATCCAGATGCTGGCTCACATGACTGTACAACGGTGAGACCACTGATCTGGAAGATCTTGAGGGAAGGGGGTCGTTTAATGTGTGACATAAGAGACCCTCGGACTCATTGGCTCTCTCCAGGTTCCACATTAAGCTGTCTAATGTTTACGATGTTGGAAGTTATGCCCTGGTAGGACATTAAGCGGCCAGAGAGGAGCTTGGCTGCAGGGCTGACCGTGAACCGGGGCGGTGAAAGGCTGGAGCGAGCACACTCAGCCACACCGCACGCTCTTTTCCATATCCACCCACACTGCTGCTGCTTTCCTCATCAGCGTCATTTCAGTCTCAAAGGCACCTCTGTGTCTTACTGTCAACTTCTGCTTGGCTTGAAAATAAAAACACTTTTTTAAATAAAAAAAAAACCGCCAATAAAAGGAGTGGGGAGAGGTCCAGGGGCTGGGAACCACCGTCCCCTCGTCCCGACCGGGAGGAGGTGCAGCCAGGGGCTGGGCAAGACAGGTCGGGACAGGACTGTGTGGGGACGATTCGGGGGGGGGATGTGAGGAAGCAGGACCTCCTCCGCGCCTGTCCACACAAGCTCCGGGGGCCACATGGGACGGTCAGCCCCGCCCACACCCCCCCCCCCCCTCTCCTGCCCTCCCGCGCCTGGCCACTGCATTCCTGGGATTGCACGCATAGCAGGCCCAGGGAGGGTCCTGGGAGATTAAACACGGCCTGCTGCCACCCCCACCCACTCGCACACAAAACAAGAACACCCCACAAATTCAATTCAAACTTACAGGTCTCCTACAGAACAGAGCAGGCTCAATCCCCAAAACAGAGGGGGGCAGATGGAGACAACCCCCCCCCCCCCCCCCCAAGTCCAAATTCTACACCCTCCTATAGAAGTGGTAGCTTTGGTTTCCGGAATTGTTTTTCTCCCCCTTTTTTTTTTAAATGTAAAAAGGAGAACAGCGATTCCATCCTCCTTGCATCATTGTTTCCACTTCATCCAGACGAAGGGAAAGAAAGCCGAGAGAGTTATGGACAGAGACGGGATCACGGTGCGGACAGTGCCACAGCAGGGAGTGGAACCCGTGGCCGACGAGGGGACTGGATGCGCACGCTCTACAGACTGCGTCCCCTCATCTGCGGGGTTGGAGTGAAAACCTACAGGACAGTAGATCTGTAGCTGGTGAATGAGGTGTGCTGTGTTAGGGCCAGAGTGAAACCCTATTGGACGGTAGATCTCTAGCTGTTAAATGGCGTATGCCATGTTAGGGTCGGAGTGAAACCCTATTGGGTGGTAGATCTCTAGCTGTTGAATGGGGTGTGCCGTAGGGTTTGGGAGTGAAACCCTACAGGACGGTAGGTCTCCAGGAGCAGCGCTGCGCTACAGACCGCAGAAACGCTCGTTCTCCACGGCCGCGCCGCGTCAAGCGTTCTCTCGCTCGCCCGGTGCCCGTTTCGCGGCGCGTGCCGCACGCACTGAAGGGCGCGACGGCGGGAAACGAACGCGGGGCGGCACAAGTTCACGCCGAGTCGAATGTTTCCTCCCACCGCTAACAAATTAGCGCATTGTTCACAATCACAATGCCACACGCAGAGGGGCTTCCGCTCCAGCAATGGCTGTCTTGTTCTCCTCTGTGTGCGTGTGCTCGGGGTTTCTGAGTTATGGACCTCGGGTTCAGAGAAACAGACTACCCTATCAAATCGCAAATGAATGTGTTTCCATAATCAACCGACCAATCGCATACACACAACGCATCTGTTCTCATATCTGTCCAATCACATGCGCACACGACCCGTGGAGTGCCTTTTTATTTTAAACAGAACAGTAAGATCTCTCCGGCGCTGCTTACTGCCTGAGCGACTTTGCATGCTTCGTTTGATGCTCTACAGAATAGCGCTCACCTTCTGTCACCCCATCACCACCTGTTGTTTGGTTCTGTTTCCAGGTACAGGGGGAGGGGGAGGGGTTTCTGTTATTCCACCTGTTTAGTGGGGGACATCCCTACCGTGGCCCCTGTTAGATAGGGTAGTGTACGCTGGTGCGTGCGCACCGCAGTACCTGAAGCAGATCCATTCAGCGGCAAACCAAAATAACGTACTTACATATTCATTCAAACATTGCATCTAAATGTGTGAGCTGTCCTGACTGAAATGTTCCTGTCATAACATTTACCGATAAAAGTAGGACAGTTTTATGCCATTTGACATAAAATTGCATCCTCTGTTATGCCATCTTGTGAGAGCAGTTATGTCATGCGTATGACAGCGTTGTGTCAGCCTTCGTGTCGAAGGGTTCGAATAAAGTGTCACCTACGGAACTTCGCTACAGGAATCGAGTAGCCTCAGCTTGTATACTGAGCAAATGTAATAAGCCATTCTAACACAGTCAGCACGAGTAAAAGAGAGAAAACTGTTAATGAACTCAAAAGTTTGCGTTTCCTCAAACCACTGGAGCAGTTTGTTTTTACAGTGCGGAGAGGAGCTGGGAGAGAGTCAGACTCTGAGCAGCTGTATGAGGGTCGTGTGTGTGCGATAGAGAGACAGAGGATGTGCTCGGGCAGATTGATGACTTCTCCTCGCCCCCCCCCCCCCCCCCCCGCAGTAAAACTCCACCAGCAGATGGTGACCAGCGACCCAGCCCCGCATTTGACCCAAAACCCCCGCCCCCGCTCCTGCCCCTGCCCCTGCCCTCGCTCCGTTTCTCTCTACCCCTCACTGTGGTCTCAGAGAGAGTATCTCAGCAGAGGAACACTACCCCTTTCTCTCCTGACCCCCCCCCCAACCCCCGACTGGAATTCATTTACACACGCTCCCCATCTCCGCGTTCCACACCCCCGGACCATCCATCTCACGCACGATTTGGGGTGAGTCCTGCGGAAGGGTCTCTGGCTGCTTCAGAATGGATTTCGTTTTGTTTGCAATGTAGGAAAATCACCAAACCAGCCCATCCACGGGAATCACGCAGGGCTGAGCCGTCTTGCGCAGGAGTCACATGACCCGGATAAGGGGGCGTGGACCGCGACTATTTTTTTTTTTCTTCAATCCTGTTAAAATCACCTGTCGGTGTGTCTATGTCTTTCTGAGGCTAAAACTCTGCTTCCGATGGCTAAACAAGACCAATGTCACACACACACACACACACACACACCGACTCTGTCACTTAAGGGAGGGGAAAAAAGTCCAAAGTCAGCTGGTGAAGACCCAGCAGGGCAGTTGCAATTATGAATCCCGATCTGCAAAATAAAAAAATAATAATCCTCTTTAAAGTGCTGCATCAGCAGGGATTAATGATGCTCCAGCTGATCTCCTCAAGCTGGCTTCTCCAAACCAAGCAGGCCTCTCCAAGCTCTGGGCCCTCCCTCCCCATCAATGGACAGACCAGACAGTGTGTGGGACGGGGGTGGTGTAATGTACTCTTTGCATTGTCAGGGTGGTGTGTGGGGGGGGGGGGGCTAATGTGCTCTCTGGGTTGGAGGGGATTGAATTCAATCAATGTGGGAAACATCCCCATGAAAAATTGCCACAGATGTTTCACAAGTCATTGTCTAATCCCCGCAACCAACCACCAGGCATCTGCATCGTTTCAGACGCTCTCGCCCTCTTTTTCCCAGACTCCTCTGAACGCAGAGTCCTGCTGAGCCAAATTCTACGGACCAGAGCTGGGACCGGGGTTGGGGCAGGGGCAGGGGTTGGGGGGGCGGGGGGGGGCGCAAACAGAGAAGGGCACTGACCATTGCTAGAGTCAGCCTCTGTACGGAGGTACTTGCTTGCTGAACGCGGTTTTCTCTTCTACATCCATCGACTCACTCCCTCCCCGTCCCCAAAAAAAAAAAAAAAAAACCACCGACTGGAGAACACAATGAGTCCTTAGTGCTCCCAAAATACAGACTTGTGTGCGCAACTTATTCCAGATCCCTGGCAGTACTGGCAGGCTGGTTCTAATGAGTGTGCTTCGAAGAGGGGGGGGGGGGTTGGGGGAATTGTGGGTAATAGTCTACAGATTAGAGGAACTTGTTTTTCTGCTCCTCTTTGTGAAATTTCGGCTCCACGAGCGATTTAATCATCCCGTTTCGGCTCTCTTTAATAACGCAAACCATAACCGATCTGCTTCGCTCTCCCAGGACCCCGAACATCTGCCCGTTGTGTTAGGGGGCGGTGGACATGACGGAACGGCGCTTGGCTCGTTGGGTCTTTGGGTAACCACGGCAGCACGCATGTGCGCACAGACTCGCTCGCGAAACGCACACGCGGGCGCACACGTGCGTAAGGCTCCTGCACACAGGCAAACACACCTGGACACGCGCAAAAAACACGCACACACACACACACCCAGATACGGACACTACAGCACTGATGTTGCGATGAGAAAGGGAGAGAGAGAGAGGAGGGGAAGAAGGGGAGGGAGACAGACGGGGCCAGTGACAAAGGTAAGTGGATAATGTGTGCGTGCGGTCACTACGTATGTTCAAAGTGAGAGTATTTTGTCATGTGATTAAATTGATTTTCATGGAATGAGGGTCTTTGGTGTAAAACAGTGACTCTTTATCACACAGATCTCATAGAGAGCCTGCATCTCTAACAAAGCCTACTTTTTTTTTTTTTTTTTTAAGGAAAGGGGGGGGGGCTTAACAAACTTGCCATTCATTGAAAGAATGTGCTTCCGAAGGGCCTCTTGTAAACACTAAAGCTGATTGATGGCTCACTGGTCGTAAAGGACTGGAAGATGTCACAGCTGTTGCAAAGGATCGAACTTACACATATTTTCCTTGTCAGTCCAAACAACAAAAGGAACCGAGCAATTTCTTGAAGTGTGGAGACTTTCGATAGCCTCACATGCATACAAAGATTTCAGGGGAAGTACGTACTCCAAAAAAGCTTCTACACTCTCCCCAAGCGTTCCTTTTAACCCTTTGAAGAGTAGGATTTTTACTATCGTTTTTTTAACACTCCTAAGTTAGTGTTGTAGCACCTCCATTGCATTCAGTTGCCAGGAGTGATTGTCACATAAGCATCAGAATGTTCAGTTGAGAACACTCTTAATCACATATTTGTGACCTCACGCCTTAAAGGGTTCTTTTTAATTCCCCTTCCCTTTCGTCCGCTGCTGCTGCTGCAGCTGTGCTCGCTCACTTCTCTGACTGACTGACGGACCGGACTGACAGACTGACTGACTCCACTCAGTCCGCTCGTTACATAAGAATGTGCTCGGCTGTCAGGAGCCCGAGGTCTTCAAAGCCAGTGTCAAAAGGGCCGCATGTCAGACGGTGACGGGTCTATCAGCACGCCTCATACCCCCCCCCCCCGCCCCCCAAGGGCTGTAGGGGCAGTGTGAAACAGAAACTTTCGCCATGGCGCTAATACCCCATCACAAGCCCAGCAGCGATGATGACAGCCATTTTCCTGCGCAGCCGAAGCCGTCTGACACTCCAAACTGCCGCTGCTCTGAGAAGGTTTGCAATTCGTCTCGTGGCGAACGGGTTATAAGCTTCGACTGGGTTTCGGCCTTTGGCCTGTGTGATGTCACAGTCCCCGCTAGACACTTCAAAGGACATGCTAGAACACACCTCACAATGTGGCCACTGTTCTGCCCTTCGAGACATCGGCCAATCACCCGCCTGCCTGAAACATTACGGCTCGCAAATTCTCTCTGTTATTGGCGTGAGGGACTTCGCAGCACAAGCACTTGCGAACGACGTGCAAACAGATATTTCAGAAAGAGCCAAATCCAGAAGAGTACTGTACTCTTGTCTGGTATTAGGAAAAGCAACCACAGGAAAAATGTCGCAAAGAAATAGTATGCGTCCGTGGTTGGCAGATGGTGCCCATTGTCTTGATAAAGAAAAAAGAAACCTGTTAGAAGATACAATGGCATATGCTGTCTCCTACTACAGACGTCTGAAAACAAATGGCTATAAAATAAATCTGTGGTGCATCTTCACAGTTTCAAAGTCTGACTAGGGGGAAGGGGGTGTGATCTGTCATCACCGGGGGAAGGGGGTGCTTTCACAAAAACCCCACAGCAAAGACTTTCTACTCAGAAATCCTGAATAAAAAAAAAAGAAGATAAACTTCCTTTCAAGCTTCATAAGTACCCTGAATAATTGCTCGTCAACATTCCAGCAATAGGGCGGACCCAGCTAGTCCACCCTAAGATCCCCCAGTCCCCCCCACCCCCCGCCCAGTCCCCCACGCCCCCCTACACACCAATACAGGACAATCTTAACGGGAAAATCGGTCAGATCGAATGCAAGCAAACAGGAGCGATAACACCCGTTTCTTTTCAGTGCCCGTTTGGTGCGTCTGACTGCAGGGCAGAGAGGCAGAGAGAGACGGCACTACCCCGGGACACTAATGCCACTGGGCGCTTCTGCTGACTGACGCCAGCCAAGCAGTGGCAGATCTCAGACAATACGCAGCAAATAAGGAGGAGGTCTGCAAAAGCAACCTGCTGTTATCCCCCCTGTCACGGTAAACAAGAAGACGCTGGGGGTCTGCAGCATTGTCCTATACTATGTCCCCATTGAGACCTGGTAAAAAAAAAAAGTTTAAGTTTTTAAAAAAAGTATATACTTATATATATATATATATACAGGATCACAATATATATATATATACAGTATATATACAGGATCACAAAAATATGATGCAGTGAAAATATTTTCAGAATAATTTCTTTTATTATTATTATTGTTATTATTATTATTGACTGGACTCTGTAGTGCAGGTTTTCACGCAGTAGACGAGATTATGAACAGAGACACATGTCCCCCCTGCAGGGGACAAAAATTGATTGCCAGGTCAGAGGCACAAGGGCCTTTATGATCCTCAAACAGAATATAGTCCATGAAAAGACTCCAAACACCCCATAAAAATAAGTTAATTTAGGGAAGGCTTAAAAACATTTTTTTTTTAAACAAACAGCTCTCAAAGTTTTAGAGCACTTAGTTATTTTGTAGGAAAACAATAACTGCAATCTTTAAAAAATAAAAAAAACTGCATATTTTTTACCCTTTCTTTAAACTAAAAAGAAAAGAAAAAAACTTCAAAAAGCACAATGAAACAAGGCAGCTTTGTGTGTACAACAACCACAAAAACAACAACAGCAGCAACAACAACAAAACAAAAAAAACGTGTGCCAAACAAGGAGAAAAAAGGAGAAATTCCAGGGGCAGTTTTGAGATGCCAGAGCCTGCAGTCACTGAAAAGCGTGTGCTCCCTGAACCCCCCCCCCCCAGGCCCCCCAGAGAAAAGAAGTGCCAAATTTCTCTGCTTTGGCTCGGATCAAATTTCACCGCCTGCAGCGGGGACCCGGGACAATGCGAGTCTTTGGGGCAGCTTCAAGCGGCTGGCTTTTTCGTCACACACACACACACACATGCAGGCACACACGCTCACTCACACACACACACATACAAAGCACAAAGGCAGCGGTATGTAGCTTTACCTACCTAAAGAAGCCGTCATCATGGAGGGTCTTTCATACGGGTTAAAGCAGAGATATGGAGGGGGGGGTGGGGGGGGAGAAACACGCTGAACACAAAGTTCAGGGTACTCCCGCAAAAACCTCTCTCCGCTCTCCCCTGCTCTGCTGTGTGGAATCCCAAACGCTTTTCACAGGATCGGTATCTGGTCTTTCTTTCTCCCTCTCCCTCTCCCTCTCTCTCCCTCCCCCTCACTCTCCCTCTCTGTAATATAGTTTTCCGAGCCCTCTCCAAATGGGAGTTTAAAAATGGCCGAGGAAGCCGAATGAAGTCATTCGGGCAGCAGGAGCGG
Organism: Anguilla rostrata; assembly: GCF_018555375.3. Taxonomy (NCBI): domain Eukaryota; kingdom Metazoa; phylum Chordata; class Actinopteri; order Anguilliformes; family Anguillidae; genus Anguilla; species Anguilla rostrata. The sequence goes on from NC_057936.1 coordinate 64,339,230, forward strand.
CGGCTGCTCTCGTCCACTTTGGATCCCGATGAAAATAAATTCCCTGATTGTTCCTGGCTTGTTGTGACAGTCGGACTGGACTGACTGTTGACTAGACTGAGCTGTGGAGAAAGAGAAAAGGAGAGAGGGAGGGTGGAGAGGGTAGGGGGTGGGGGGCCGGCGGCGGGGTGGGGGGGGGAGAGAGCTTTCGGCCTCATTTACATGTGACTTCTCCGCTTCCTTTTCAGTGACCACTCGGCATTGTTTCTGCAGTGCCTCCACAATCTGCTTCCTCCAATCAAAAGACACTGTCAAAGGTCAAGGGTCACAAGTGCCCTTTTATGGATCCACATGGTAGTAGGCTTACTTTGATTAATCCATTACTTTTTTTTATCAATGGCTTTACGTAGAACATTTCACTGTTCCATGCAGCCTAGTGCGTTTAAAAATATATATACACAGATTTGAAAAAAATTAAAGCAATGAAACTTATTTGTTGAAGTCACAATCATTTAGAGTAAGTACTGTCACATTTGTGGAATTATATCTCCCACTTGGAGGATTAGACTTCATTTTTACAGGCTTTAATGACTAAAATTTAGAGTGATTGCTTCAACATGCTTATAATGTATGTCAACCTGAATTACTGAAAATGTAGATTGTGCAAGTAACAATCTCAAGAACAAGAAAGCAGAAACTCTTATAATGTTTTTTTTGTTTCTAAATTAAGACCAGACAGGAAACCAGAGGTGAACTGTTCCCTAAATCAACCTTATTCATCCCCTTGAGTGTACGTATATTACAATCAGATGAAATCAGCTTCTTGTGTTTAACACAAAACACCTGATGCAGTTAGTGAACTCGGTGCTAGTGTTGAGAACTCTGACGTTCATCTCTATTTTAGCAGCACCGATTAAGTTCAACACTGAAGTTTCAGTTTATATGTAGGCCTACATGCTGTTTTGTTTTGGAAAAAAATCTATTCAGCTAAAATGCTTCATGGACGTCCTGTAAATATTTGAATTATTCTGACTTGAAAGAGCTTACTATAAATATTGCCATCACGCCAAAAAACCAAAAAAAAAAAAACGAAACCAAATAAACAAAATGTAGTTACATAACTTTTTCATATTAAAATACTTTGCGTATGCTACCGGAACGGAGGCTAAAGGAAAAGGAGATTTACCGCGAGACCATTTTGCGATAAGACCGCCAGTCCAGTTCGACGGATAGCTTGCCACCGGCTCTTTTACGAGTCTCATCCACGAAGACACAACAGCATGGGGCCAGCCCTACAAACGCAAATGTCTGTGACTGAGTGAGTGAGTGACTGAGTGATGAAGTTACACCATTGGTCAGCCGAGTGATGAAGTTACACCATTGGTCGGCCGAGTTATGAAGTTACACCATTGGTCGGCCGAGTTATGAAGTTACACCATTGGTCGGCCGAGTTATGAAGTTACACCATTGGTCGGCCGAGTTATGAAGTTACACCATTGGTCGGCCGAGTTATGAAGTTACACCATTGGTCGGCCGAGTTATGAAGTTACGCCATTGGTCGGCCGGATCACGTGTGTTAGGTCCAGCCATATACTAGGTTTTGACCTGGTCTTGTTTAGTTTAGAGCGGGTCGATCGCGCTTCTCTGCCCATAAACTCGCCATGTCGTTCTCCCCCAACCCAGCGTGTTTTCCTTTCCTCCCTCCCCCCTGCAGTTCAGAATGTCCCACCTCCTTATCTACTGATCTAGCGCACTGACCCGGCAGCCTGTGTGATTGTACTGCATTCACGGTGTGCAAACAGCGTTTGGCTGCGTCTGCATGCGCGGTGGCAGCCCGTCTGCCGGACGAGGCCCCGGTGGGTAGCGGCTGTGTTAGCAGCCGGCTGCGTTACAGATCCCGCCGCAGCAGTCGCTAAGCAGGCGGCTCCGATCTCAAAGAGGCCGCTTGTCAGGGGGACTAGCTGAGGCTGAGCGCCATGTGCATTCCCCGCAACAATGCTCTACTCAGTTTGTTCACGTTTTTTGTATTTCTTGAAGATGATTCTCAGGTTTAGACTTTTTCGCGGTACATACAACGCGCCGTTATCCAAATCTCATTACCGTTCCCAGAGTACTTCAGAGACCGTTCGCAGGAAATGCAGGGAAATCAAAATAAACCTACTGAGTGCGTAAGGCATTCCAGAGGTTCCCCTGCACACCCCCGAGTCAGTCACAGCTCGCGCCCCGCCGAGAGGAACCTCCTCTGGGACAGCAGCGCGCTGGTGTGGTCTTTTTCGGGGACATCTGTGGCCGTTTTTTGTTAAATGGTTGACCTAATAATCCCCGCTCGGTCAAATGTGTAATCGTTTCCATCCCAGGAAAAAAAGTTCAACAGTCTTTAAATTAACGCGTCACTCACGAGACCCCTTCATTAAGGTTTAAAAACGAGCTGTCGTTCAACCCACGCGCCATCGGTAATATTCGGTTAGAATTTTTACATCGCCACTTGGCTGTCCCTGGACTCTAGACTCATATAGCAACAAGCCATTTATTACCCGTGTGATTTTTTCGTGGCACGAGACGTAAGCACTTTAAAATATGCCATTTATTTATTTATTTATTTACAGGTACATTTTAAAGGGTGCTGTGATTTTGTTCTTTCAGTTTTCTGCTTCATGTGACTGCTTTGCTCCAGGCTTCTCTTAAAGTGTTGGTCTGAGAAACAATCAGCAGTGCAAACCGAAAACATATCTTGCCCTTTTACGCGCAAGTACAAGCAACATGTTCGCTGAGGAAGAGGTCGCACAAAAACACGCAGAATATAGGAGAGTCACCGCTGTGTGAATAATGAGGGATTCCTGCCTGTTTATTATTAGATGACACAGAGCAATAATACTGAACTCAAAAGGTGCGCACAGACCGGACACAAGAGAGAAGGCATCCAATAATGCAGCAGTGCACCCCAGTCTGGTCTGGAGAAGACCCCATTGTTGCAAATGTGTTGCTGTCATAGTCGCTTCATAACAAACAGACTATCCCCGGCCAACTGCTCATTTCAAACTACATTTCTTCACTTCTATAGCTTGCATTTTCTCCTCGTACATTTAGAAGAACCCTTTGTTTTTTTTCTTTTCTTTTACTGGACAGTCAAGGTAGAGCAGAGACCGGTAACGCACGTACTGTGTATTCTCCAAACCCTTCTTTTTTGCTTTTGTCAGTCTCAGAGCTGCCACAGGACAGCAAGTTCTTGCTATCCTTTGTTTTTGTCTTTTTTTTTTCTTTTTTTTTTCACACAGCACTGGCTGTGATTGGATCGCTTCCATGGCAACGGCTTTTAATCGCTGTGCCTCTGCAAAGCAAGCAGCGGCATCCGGACGAATTCGGGCCCCGAGGGGCACTCCTGCGGGGCGAGCGGAGACTCAAAATGGCCGTTACATCATCAAGCCAAACAAACGCTACAAAAGCTCACCTTCAGAGCAAATTTGCATTTCTGCATGAGGCATGAAATATCAGCGATTAATAAAAATGGACTGAATATGGTTTTACAATACACATAATGGGTACACGCCTTTGTACTTCACAGTTGCCACGAAAAGACTAACTGTAGGAGCCTCTCCACTCGAACTGCGTGAACTGAACTGTTGGAGGTGCGTACAAGGCGGACTTTTATCAAGACGGATATCTGACAAATGGACACAAGGAACCTCCGTTCAGGACTCAGAGGAAGCGCTCTTCCTGCCATTTCCTGATGTAACACACATACACTCACATACAGTCCCAAACACACACACACAGCACACACACATGCCTGCACACACACACACACATACATGCACACACACGTGCACACGCATGCATAGACTCCCACACGAGCGTACACACATACATGCACGCACACATACACACATACACACACACGCATAGACTCCCACACACACACACACACACACATACATACACACTCGTATGTTCCCACTTGGGAAATGGAGGCTGCAGGATGTCTACTGAACATGCATTCGAAAGGTTTTCAGCACAGGAAACTTGTTTATATCCTGACCAAAAACACACACAAAAAAAAACACTTCCCTCAGCAGGGCTATTCTTAGAATGGCAGCCGTTGCTGATGGTAGCTCAGGAGCTCCACTGGAAAGGCTGTTCTGCCCTCCAGTTTTTGTGGGCATACATGAACTTGTCTTTCACATGTCCAACTCCATTATACAGTTCTTTTAAATTAAGATTTTAATGTAAATGTACTGTCATTCATTTGCAATGTGGGACTGATGAAACGGACAGCAGTTTAAAATTTTTTTTAAAAATAGTTTAAACGTGAGAGTTAGAACAGGACATTTCATGAAAAACTAACATAGCAATCCAGTTAACGGAGGTGTATCTACCACGGAGACATTTTCAGTACCAAAAAAAAAAAAGTGTTTTTCACAGCTCTCTGCAAATGAAAAATGATGATTGGCATAATATCACCAGTGGACTAAAAAAAAAAAAAAAACCTTCAGATATGTTCCAGATGGCACGTAAGAGTAAGAATTCGGGAGCCGCCGCCAGGTTGGAAGGGCCATAAATCACCTGAGGTGTACGTGTGGATAGCTGCCATTTCTCTCGCTCTTATCACGGCTGAGGGACGAACGTGCCAGATTTCACCGGGCCAGAGGTACCGGGGGGCGAAGGTCAGTGGCCATTTTGAGCCTCAGCCTCGGGGGCAATGAGCCACCCTCTAGATCAAGTGTCTTTGAGTGGCACACGCAAAAATGGGAAAAAATAATAACAACAATAAAAAATGAAAGCAAAGTAAAATGTTCAATGTCAAATCGAACGGCGCCTGCTAGACTCACATTAAACTCTTATTAGAGTTTTAATTGACTGCTCTAACTGACCTGATGCTGACAGAATGCTGGGACCGGTGAAATACCCAGTCATTTAAAAACACTCCCTAATCTCATTTTGGGCATCAACGTGTTCATTATCAACGTGCTGCATGCGGTGCTTGTGTATACAGCTGCCTGTTTATTTCATTTAAAGCAAAGAGCGTCCTGATTCACACACAAGCACACGCACGCGCTCACGCACGCAGGCATGCACACACATGTACGCACACACGCATGTACGCACACACATCCCTTTCTAATAGTAATTCAGACACATTTTATTCTTGTTTCCTGCATGGAAGTAAAAAAAAAAGAAAGGAAAAGAATTCCTACCCAATTATACGAATCTAATCATTAAATCCTTAATCCAAACAGGGATATTGCTCAGCTAGGTGTGTATAAACAGGTGGCATTCACAGACATACCGCACACCCACTTAGATTGCAGACACGGTTTCTTTCTTTATGGTCTGACTCATTTGAGTAAGGCTACAGGAATTTAGATCTGTTGCTTTTAGAGCAAGCCAGATGAGCCACAGGTAGTTCAACAATAAACTTTCATGTTTCCAGAGAAAAATGAATGTTTAACATTTCAGTGACACAGAGAGCGCAGTCAAACCTTTGCCGATACATGCCTTGGCAATCAAATCCTTTATCGCTTTTGGTTCCACCCCACAATCGACGCTTGGAACAGGTCAGCGACTGCGCAGCAACCAAACGTTGGTGCTTGGCAGCGTTTCCTACACCTGAACTGTTGCATGAGTATGTCTGGGGGGGGGGTCACGTTTCCACTTCAGATGACACAACGGGGGATTAGGGAGGCATGCGCGGGAGGCCCATAATCCCGTCTGAAACCACATGTCTGAGCCAAGCTGCATGAACATAACCGTCTGAGCCGCGATGTGCGAATTACGCAACACGAAGACCGGAATCATCTGAACCGCAGTGTTAACCCTGTTGTCTGAGCTAGGCTAACTAAAGCTGGCTCCTCAAACCAGAATATGATCCTTACTGTCGGAAAACCGGGATATGGGAACATACACAATGACAAGACTGGGCCAATTCAGCCCGGGTCTGTATTTTTATCCCCTACGCGAAACATGACTTGAACCTCAACCTCCATGAGACGCACTACGTGAACCTTGCCGGTCCATACGAACCAGTTTGACCCAGGCTGTCTCAAAGACGGGTCAGCCTAACCCAACGATCATCAACTCTGGCCCTCGAATCCAAATCCAGCCCTGGTTTTCTTTTCTCCCAGGTAATTGGTGCTACCGATTGGCCAGACTGTCTTCGCACCTGACTCCCAGGCTAAGGGAGGGTGGAAAAACCGGCGGTTCTCGGCCCTCGAGGACCGTGAGTTGCTGATCCCTGGCCTTAACCCATATACGTGAAGAGGAGGAGGAGTGTGAATTTGTGAGGGCTTTTGCGCCGTGTGTGAGGACAGGCCTGCGGAACATCAAAATGGCGGAGCGGGTAATCCCGCCATGTCAGGGGGATCCGCGCATCACCTGGCCGCGCTAGCCAGCCGCTAAGCCGCGCAGCTTTTACCGCCACAGGCCCGGGCTGTTTCCCATTAGCGCGGCTCACCTCCCCCTAATCGCCCCGCACTGCACCTGCTGCCCGCCGGAGTCCGACCCACAGCCTGTCCCCGACTGAACCCGAATATACCGACATATATCCAAATGAAATATACTCATCAAAACCACAAAAAAAAACATTTGCAACATTTCACAATGACACTTTTCTCGTCCCTAGAAATACTAATTCAGTGGATATGTATCCATCATATTGTCCAAAAAGTCGGTATATTTACCGTATATTGCAACATGTACCGTGAGTGCCAGCACTCGCCCCTCTTATCCTTATCGCCGCCCGCCCCCCACCCCCCCCTTTAAACTCCTTTAATCTGGAAACCGCGCCCCAGCGGCCCCTGGCCAGCCTGCCTCTACCAGCTGCTCAAACAACGTTCTGGAGAGCAACACGCAACACACCCAAAAACGCACCTGAGAACACACATGCACTTCACGCCTCTCTGAAGGACCGACGAAGGACCTGCCGTTTTTTACACAGCGAAGCACAGACCCCCCGCCAACCCCACCCCTACCCCAAACTACTGTACCACACCCGCTCCCCCACCCCGGCATGGCTCCCTGGCCAAAGTTCACCCACAGCGTTATATATTTACTATAGCCATAACTGCCATGCCGCACGTACACACCAAACTCGCAAGGCTCAAGTGCTCCATACACCTGCCAGACCATGAGAACTGCGTGCATTTGTCCTGCATACGGCAACCAAAATCTAGCTAGCCAACGAGAGACAGTAAGAATGGTGTAGCAGAATATTTGTTATAAATAAATAGTTCCAGTGAAAATAGCCTCATCGTTTGCAAGGCACATCAGTGCTGCATGGACAAGCTGCATGCAGATTGGCTGCATGCAGAGATCTGGCAGCTTCACTGATGCATTCATGTCCTTGTGTGACGGCTAGACTGTTGCCACTGCTGCATTCAGTCAGAACCACAAGCCATGCTTTGCTCTCTGGGCAGATCCTCCATTACCCCACTAGCCAAAATCCTGTGCTCTGGAGTGAGATGGGGCCAGGGTACCCTCACAGCCGGATGAAAGTGTGTTTCTGGGATTAATCACAGATCCAGTGCAGATGACTACATAACACTTAAGGTTTTTTTGGGGGGGCCTTGGCATTCAGGAAGTGCCTTGAAAAGCACATGGAGCATGTTCAGGAAGTGCCTTGAAAAGCACATGTTGGCACTTTGGAGTTCAGCTTCCTGCTTCCTGGTTTTGACAAACAAAGCCGAGAGGTACAGTAGACTTCAGTTTCTTTTACCAGCACCTCTGAAATGAACCCACTGTGTTGACCTGAAACACTGAACTGGCTCTCACAAGCCGCTCGGTGATTTACCGCCCTGCTGTTTTTGGGAAGGAGCATTGCGCGTGTTCCATGGCTATCCTTTATTTATTTTTTTAAATAAATTTAAAAAAAAATTTGGTGCCCAATGTGGGGCTGAGCATATCCAATTTCCCGCCCTTATTTGGAATATCTGATGACGTTTTCCACCCGCGTCCATACACGAGCCCACACTGCTGATCTAGGAGAGCGAAGAAAATCCATAGTTCTCCAGAACACACGGTCTCTGCAGCCTACTTCCTTTCACATGGAAGTCGGGTCAGAGGAAGACATCCGTTATGCAGCTCTGTCAGGCAGTCCACGGGTGCCGGATCGACCAGCGGGGCTCGCTAAGGATGCGATGAAATGCAGACCCCTAACTGACCGAACCCTCCCCTACCCTGGGCGACACATTTCACCAATTAGACGTCGCCCCACGGGGCTACTGGAGCTATCGTTCTTCATTCCGTTCCTATTATCGTTCCTGTCTTTAATCAGTGTTCTAGAACGCCATTGCTTGCCAGTTACCAGGAGCGGCTGTTACACCAGCATTAGAATGTTCAGATAAGAACGTTCTAATCACACATTTGGGATATCACACCTCGAGGGGTTAAAAGGAGAGGAGGGGTGCTCACCGTGCGCCGTCCGGTAAGCCTCGTAGCGTCCGCCAGGCTGGGCTGAGGCCTTCGCCATGCAGAACTCCGCCATGTTTTGCACTGCGGGGGGGGAGGAGAGGAGGAGGAGAAAGGGGACGGGTCACACAGAGCTGCAGGTGTGCTTTTGGAAAAACGGCAAACGGGACCAGATGCTCCGCAGCCAGAAATAACCCGTGACCATTTCCTGTTGTCCGAGGAGCGGGTTGTGGAAGGGGTGGCACTCCACAGTAAAACAATTAAAACGCTTCTCCTAATTTTTGGAAAACATCTGCTGTTTTTTTTTTAATGGCCTTATCCACAGGTGCAAACACAAGCCTTCATCGGCACTCATTCTGGGAGCATGGGACGGGCCAGTTCCTGCCACACTCCGTATCCCCAAGCAAGGACACGCGCATTCACAGGAACACCGGTCCCAAAACAGGTCCCCACGAGTGTGTCCCTGCCCGAGTCGCGTGTGTGAGAGGGAAGCGGGGGCAGGTCTTTTGGGGAGAGGGGCTGTTTTCAGCAGGGTGCTGAGGCAGCAGACGGATGTGAACGCGCGGAGGCGTCCGGAGGGTCGGCCCTGGGGTCCTCGCGCCCCCTCCCCCTCCCCCACGAGCCGCAGGAAACGTGCTCCAAAAACAGAACCCAGCGCTAAATCCTTCAGTGACGAGTGGCTGCCCGGCACGAGCCCGGGTGTCGAAACGGTGCGGTCTGCGTCCCACACGAACACGGACCTCTCGCCCAGTTCACTTCTCGAAACGTGCCTTCTAAAGGAGCCAGGATACAGAGACGTGCTGTTATCGCCGATCCGTCAGTAGGGATGGGTTTGGGGGGGGGGCGTTATTTTTCACGACTTTTCCGAGAAAAAGAGAAAAATGTGTGTTGGCTGACAGGCGGCTGGGCGAGGTCCTGACGCATGGAGCGCCAGGTATTCCGCGAAGCCCGTCCACTTGGCGCGTAGCGCGGAGATAAACACCTGATAGACGTTATCCGCGCGCATTCCTGGTCGGCTGCCGATAGCAGACCGCCTCGCTCGCGGTGCCGGGCTGACCTACCGTACGGCGTCGGGGGAGGGGGGGTGGGGGGGAGGACCACCTCGCTCGCGGTGCCGGGCTGACCTACCGTACGGCGTCGGGGGGGAGACGGGGAAGGCGGGGGTGGGGGGGACCGCGTCGCTGCCCGCTTCCACCCTGCAGTCCAGGTCCTCAGAGTGTCCCCTGTACCCCACACTGTCACTCCGGTACAGGATTCCCCTCTGCAACACAACACACACACACTCTTTAATTACACACACACACACACTCACTCAGACACATACACACGCTCTTTAATTACACACACACACTCACTACAACTGCAACACTGAAATCTTGAGGCTTGAAAGGACACAGAAAATGATTAACCAATCAATCTTACAGGCACTCCATTCAGAAGTGAGTCATATTAATTAAAACAGTCGTATTTTCAATTGGAACATCTGGCTGAAGGGGTGAGAATTCAAGTGCTGGCCGGGGTTAACACCAAGAGCCATTTTACCTCACCTACTCCACAGCCATTTTACCTCACCTACTCCACCGCCATTTTACCTCACCTACTCCACCGCCATTTTACCTCACCTACTCCACAGCCATTTTACCTCACCTACTCCACAGCCATTTTACCTCACCTACTCCACCGCCATTTTACCTCACCTACTCCACCGCCATTTTACCTCACCTACTCCACCGCCATTTTACCTCACCTACTCCACCACCATTTTACCTCACCTATTCCGCAGCCATTTTACCTCACCTACTCCACCGCCATTTTACCTCACCTACTCCACCGCCATTTTACCTCACCTACTCCACCGCCATTTTACCTCACCTACTCCACAGCCATTTTACCTCACCTACTCCGCAGCTACTCCACCGCCATTTTACCTCACCTACTCCACCGCCATTTTACCTCACCTACTCCACCGCCATTTTACCTCACCTACTCCACCGCCATTTTACCTCACCTACTCCGCAGCCATTTTACCTCACCTACTCCACCGCCATTTTACCTCACCTACTCCGCAGCCATTTTACCTCACCTACTCCACCGCCATTTTACCTCACCTACTCCACCGCCATTTTACCTCACCTACTCCACCGCCATTTTACCTCACCTACTCCACCGCCATTTTTTCCCCAACCTATCGTAACCTCAGCCACAGGTCTTTCTCCGCAGTCTTATCCGATCTTAGCGGCAGTTATTCCACCGGCGAAAGGAAGACAGGAAGGCAGCGGGAAACGCGAGACTGTTTTTCACGCCTCGCCCGTACGCGGCAGCGCCGTTTGGGGGGGGGGGGGGGGATGGGCAAACGCACGCGGTGGAACGTAGGACGTCTTGCTATGTCCGTTTCAAAGTTGCGGCAGAACTGATTGATTCTGAGGTGCGTGTCCCCATAAGTCAGGCGCCGTGTCATGAATTTGTCCTGTTTATGCAGACAAACACACGCACACATGGCATGCACACACCGATCTAAGCCAGCGGTTCCCCAAGTGAGGGGGGGGTGTAGAGAAAATGAGGGAGGGGGTCATGGCGGTTGAAGGCACAGCGCAGGAAGTGTGTGTGGGCGGGGGTCTTAAATTTTCTATTACCAAAGGGAGGGGGAGGGCGGGGGGGGTGTCCAAAACTTTTTGGTAACTAATCTAAGCTGCAGTGCCCTGCAGTAGTAAATCACAGGCCAGTCATTGGTTTAGTTCATAAATAACCTCCATATATAAACGACTGACAGCTCAATGGGGCTGTAAATTAGGCACGTCGCGACAATGAAATAAATACAGGCTTGCACTGGTCCCCCAGCCCCGGGCTGCACAATTATATTGCCATATACTGAAAAATATAATTTAAGACACTGGGTAATAATAATTGGATATATGAAATTACCGGTCCTGTAAAATTAAGTTTTTAGCGCAGTCTTCTCTAGCTGTCGGGTGCATGGCCACGTGTCCCGTGAGGGTGTGGGAGGGGGGTGGGGTGTCACGGGGGTGTCCCAGGGGTGCAGCTTTGGTACCTCGGAGGGCGTCAGGCCGGGCGTGTAGAGCGGCGAATTCTGGAACTTCTCTGGGGTGCTCCACCCCGGAGTCCGGAACCCTGGGTGGTCTGTGACATCACTGCCCTGCCGGCTCAGGCTCCGGGTCCTGTCCCCTCCCACTATGACATCACCGGTCACTCCCACTGCAGGGGGGGGGGGGGGAAACAAGGTAGGGGGGTGGTGGGGTTAATGGGCATAGCACACATACCAGAGAGCACCGCTGTGCCCAATCAACAGATAATAAATCTCCCTGCTCCCCGCTCTCAACGCTGCAGCAGAACATCAAGGGCCTGTGGGCCTTTTGGCATTCAGCAAGCCAGTTACATAAGATGTATTTAACGTCATCAACGCAGAGCATCACCATCATCATCATCGTATTTACCATCATTGCCATAATCACCATTGTTATTCCATATTATTCCCATCATCATCATTATACACTAATAATAATAATAATATTATAATAAAAGCCTTTTGTGCTAACTGCTGATGGCTGGACAAGCACTCAGCACTTTGGCCCATATCGGAGAGACCACTCTTCTACTGGCCTCACCCCACCCCTCCCCCTGGCCCTGGTTAATGAACCAACTTCCTTTAAACTGCTTTTCATCTTTAAATCCAAACTTCAGAACGACAGAGAGGAGACAAGGGACAGATCGAAGAAACGTGCTACATTGTCTTTCTGGCTTAATGGTGGTTTTTCCAGTCATGCTATTTTTGTCTGTTGCATTTTGTAGAGACGGTTTGGTTTAGAACTCACAAGTATACACGCACTGAGTATACACACACACAGGCACACACACATTTTTTAAGTATATATGTTACATGTTATTATATATTATATATTTATGGAATGCGGATACTGTTTATTTAGCATCATTTATATCTTTGTGGATTTTTCTCTCTCTCTTATTTTATTCTAAACTGTTAGAATGAGTGACGGTCAGCAGGCACATTCCACCCGGCCCCCGCCCGGGCTCCGGACGGTGATTTCCCGGGGTAAGTCTGCGGGCGGTCGGCCTTCGGGGGGCCCATTGTGGCCCCCAGGCCCGGCGGAAGGGGCCGTTTACCACCCCGAGTGGCGGGTCCCAGCGGTGTGCGGTGGGACGGGGTGAGACACCACGGGACAGGACCAGCCGCGGGAAATGCCGCGGGATTCATATGTCATCTCGGCGTGTTTGTGGGGAAGCTGCAGTATCCTGGTGAGGGGTCGGGGGGTGGGGGTGATTGCATCACCAAAACACGCAATAGGCTGAGCGGCACTCTGGAATCTCAGCGGTAAACACTCAACCAGACGAGCCATCAATGTGTTCGCCCTCACTGGAGCAGAACGGAACACGTCCCCCATCCCAGCATGCTCCTGACACAGCCCCGCAAAAACCCAGAGATGTGATTTGTGTGTTCCACGAATGCACAGAGACGCACAGCTATGCCTAATTAAACCTGAGGATGTGATTTGTGTAGGCCACAGATACACAGGGTCGCACAGCTGTGTCTCATTAAACCTAAGGATGTGATTTGTGTGTTCACAACCAAATCAAGAGTGTCCATTAACTAGGAGGATTTGTGTTCAAAACACAGAGATACACGAGAGTGTCTCATTAAACCTAAGGATGTGATTTGTGTGTTCCACAAACACAGAGATGCACGAGAGTGTCTCATTAAACCTAAGGATGTGATTTGTGTGTTCCACAAACACAGAGATGCACGAGAGTGTCTCATTACACCTGAGGATGTGATTTGCATAGGCCACCTCACCTGCCCCCAGTGAGCACCTGTCCTGGGTGTCAGTGTTCCTGTGCACATACGTGAGTCTGTGTGCTTTGTGTGTGTGTGTGTGCGTGTGTGTGTGTGTGCGTCTCATGGTGGGAATGCGTGTGTGTATGCATGGGCGAGAGTGGAAAAAGTGCATGTGTGCTTATGCAGTAATGATTGTGTGTGTGTGCGTGTGTAAGTGTGTGTGTGTGCGCGTGTGTGTGTCGGGGAGGGGAGTGGGGTTGAAGTTGGGGTCAAACTGTCGGTCAGATGCTTGCTTTATGTCTGCTCATATCACTCCTTGTCAACAGCAGATGTTTATCACCTGATTTGCTGATATGTCCCCCATTGACTGTCTGCTGTTTTACTTATCTTCATGCCAAGATAACTGAGATAAGACAACTTTATTAGGCATTTGGCATCTTTTAAACGGCCCTCCTGCACTGCATTACATTACATTACATTACAGGCATTTAGCAGACGCTCTTATCCAGAGCGACTCACACAACTTTTTACATAGCATTTTACATTGTATCCATTTATACAGCTGGATATATACTGAAGCAATGCAGGTTAAGTACCTTGCTCAAGGGTACAACGGCAGTGTCCTTACCCGGGAATCGAACCTGCGACCTTTTGGTTACAAGCCCAGTTCCTTACCCACTGTGCTACACTCCGTCCTACTGCCTTGCTCTTTCATCCGCCTTTGCGCCATCTTGAATTTACTGTGAAAACCGTGTGAACCAACACGTCGTTATCTCCGTAGAAAAACGAACAAGCACGACAACGCACATCTGCAGGATTCAGGCTTCTGCAGTGGCTTAGGGTTCCTCCAGAGTTCTGACCTGACTCTAACCCACTGGTGCCGGACCGAACCTGTCCAGTTCCAGACCTGATCTAATACGTCAGCCCACACGTTACCAGCAAGCCACCTGTCATAACTGGTGCATAGGCCTTCCCCATGAAGGACGACTGGAACACATGATTGAGTCACATGATTGGTCAGATATTCAGGCCCTGCAGACAGGGGCCTGGTGAGGTTGAGCGAGCAGTAGTCTTGACTCCAGAAACTCTCTCGTTCTTGCACTGTTTGGTTCTGACCCTGACACATAAGGCTAGCTAGCCAGTATACATTCTCAGTTCTGCCAAAATGGACCAGGGGAGCTTCAGAGCCAGAAGCCCCCCCCCCCCATGTCCCTGTTGTTCATTGGAAAAGCTTGACGGTTACAGCACTGGTTCAATACCACGCTTTTACACCCGTGTCAAATTAGGCCTACATGCTAAACCCATGAAGCACGAAGGATCTTTTTAAAAAAAAATTCCTCTGAAGATCTCCTTCGTGGTTCTCAAAGGCTTCGCGGTGACACTGCGCGCTTTGCGTGCCGTTCCGGTAACACCACGTCCCGCATCGAATCTGGGAGCTTTGCGCCGATGCCGCCGACCAGAACCGACGGAGAAAAAACAGCAGCGAATCGCCAGCGGCGAACCCGATGGCTGTAGCTGTGGCCACGCCCAATGCGTGCTCATGGGAGCTTGGAGGAGAGAGGACAGAATGCGTGTCCAAAGCATGGGACCCTCTCGCTGCACGGAAATTCAGCTTCTGTGGAGTTTACGAAACAATCACCCCACCCCGCCCACCCCCAAGAGGATGATGCGTCTTCAGTTTGTCTGTTTCACATCAGCTACAGCAAACAAACACACAACCGGCTCAGGAGCCATACAGCCAGCTAAGCACCACTCTGGAACTCTACAGCAGGAAAACACACAAGCAGCCAAGCAGTAGACCGGGACTCTATGGAAGACAACACAAACAGCCAAGTGGCACTACGGAATTCTGCAGCAAACAGACACACAACCAGTCAAGTGGCACTACGGAATTCTGCAGCAAACAGACACACAACCAGTCAAGTGGCACTACGGAATTCTGCAGCAAACAGACACACAACCAGTCAAGTGGCACCAAGGAATTCTGCAGCAAACAGACACACAACCAGTCAAGTGGCACCACGGAATTCTGCAGCAAACAGACACACAACCAGTCAAGTGGCACTATGGAATTCTGCAGCAAACAGACACACAACCAGTCAAGTGGCACTACGGAATTCTGCAGCAAACAGACACACAACCAGTCAAGTGGCACTATGGAATTCTGCAGCAAACAGACACACAACCAGTCAAGTGGCACTATGGAATTCTGCAGCAAACAGACACACAACAAGCTAAGGAGCACTCTGGAACTATACAGAAAACAGACATCCAGTCAAGGAGCACTCTGGAACTCCACAGCAAACAAACACAAACTGGCTGAACGGTATACTGGGACTTCTACTTTAGACAACGCAACCAGCAACAAGTGGCACTCCAAAAGACTGCTGGTTTCAGCCAGAATTGCCAATGGATTCTCAACAGTTCTGGGTTCAACAGCCATGCACAACCTCCTGCTGAACTCTAAATACGGTAAATATCCAGAAATGTAAAAAACATAAAAATATTTAACGATGAGATAACTTGACCGTTCCACCCATTGAGGCTCCTCAATCATTGCACTGTTGAAAGGGTACCATGCACTGTGGTCCTGAACACCTGGTCCTGAACACCCTAAGTTTCTCTGCTTCTACCTGGTAAGCTTTTCCACACATTAGTAACTCTGTTCAGAGGCACTTTCCTGTACCTTAACAAATTCAGCTGAAATGGCAGCTGTGTGAAACATACACTATTTATATATCTATAATTCCAAACAGATAACAGCAAACGATGGTACATGTGAGGCGTGTGATTCCATGTTTCTCAGTATAGGGGGCAGTGTAGCATAGAGTTTAGGGAACAGGGTTTATAACTCTGAGGCTTACCCATGTGTGGTAATTACTGATACAGTACTTAACCTTAAATGTTTTAGTAAATATCCCAGTTGCATAAATGGATTGTAATTACAAAGAATAGCTGTGGATAAGAAAGTCTGCTAAATTCCTAAACGTAAATGTGTGATGTAAATTCCCAGCATTTGACAGAGGTGGCTGATTGGCTAAAGGCAGGAAGCGCCTTGTTTTTCTCGCTGTTGTTTTTCAGCACGGGTCTCTCACCACGTCAGGAGACATTATTCCTGGATTCCTGGTGCCGTGAGAGAGGCAGGCTGGTCATGCTCCGGCAGGCTGAGACTCGGAGCTCAGCCAACACAAAGAACACCAGCCAGAGTCACAGCCACAGCCACAATCAGAGTCACAGCCAGAGTCACAGTCAGAGTCACAACCAGAGTCACAGTCAGAGTCACAGCCAGGCTCAGAGTCACAGACAGAGTCACAGTCAGAGTCACAGTCAGAGTCAGAGACACAATCAGAGACACATTCAGAGTCACAGTCAAAGTCACATTCAGAGACACAGTCAGAGTCACAGTCAAAGTCACATTCAGAGACACAGTCAGACTCGCAGCTAGAGTCACAGTCAGAGACACAGTCAGAGTCACATTAAGAGTCACCGTCAGTGTTACCTCAGGTAGGAATTTATTCCAGGCCTATAAACAGAATCACACCACAGTAAGATTCAGCCTCACCTGTCTGAGTAACTGAGACTCGCTGAGAGTCACGCTCACCTAAGAGAAACGCCTTCAGCCTCACCACAGGCATCAGACTCACGCGCCTCACCGAGATACAAACACACTGAAACGCAGCAAATTGAAATTTACCCGAGACATCAATGGCTCACTTGCCTGAAACAACGTGACACACACCGTGAGTCAAAGAGCCATGAGCTGAGAGACCTGTTTCCCCCCCCGTAAGGCACAATGAACCGCGATCCAACACCCTACGACTCCCCATGGACTCAAAGGCCTCTGTGCATAAAAACCGACTGAAACTCAGCATCAAAGACTGAAAGAAAAAAAGAAAAAAAAGTCAAAAAAGCGTAGGCTCTTCTGCGTGTACTATTACACTGTGGCTACGTGCTCACTCACTCATACAGATGCGGCCCCTTGGATGGGTATTGATGAACACTTAAGAGATGCAGCGCGATGAATCACTGCTCACCTTAAGTGTGAGTCAACGCCCCCCCCCCATCGCCCCCGTCCGCGGCTTTGTGCCGGGCGAGGCGGGGGCCCGGCCGCCAGTCTTACCCCCCTCTCCCGCCCACTCGTCCCCCGTCTGTCACCCGATCGTGTTTCTGACTCCCGCAAAAAAAGCCCGGCTCCCCCTGTAACCCGAGGCCTGCCTCCCCGACCGGGGCCCACCCCCCCGCGACTCGATGTCGCGACTCGTACGGTAAGAGGGCTTTTCTGTGGCGGTTTCGCAAAAATCGGAACATAGCGAGCGGAGCGCTCCGCTTCCGCCATGGGAGCCGTAGTTTGGGCGACGCGGGAAGTCCCCCCACAGGTCCGCCATCCTCGCTCTCTCCCCAGCTCCCCCCCGACAGCGTTCACAGCATTGTCCCTCGCCCATTTCGCAGCTATCGCAAGCATCGTTCCCAGACGGCTGGGATTTTTATTCCCGCTAAATGTTCTTGACAAATCCCCCGTTTTCAATTTGAAATTTCATTTCATTTCAAGACTTTTTATTCCCCCCGTGAATGTTCTTCAAAATCCTCAATTTTCGTATTCGAGAAATTTCTTTGGCCCCATAGCCGTTTTTAAAACCTTCCCATTGATCGCTGTATCCCATACATTATTTTCCCCCGTGATTGCTTCAAATCCCCTGTAATTGTGGTAAAGTACCCCAGTCTGGCAACCGAGTGTGGGCACACGCTGTAATCACTCCAGTCCAGTCACGCCACGCCGCTCGGCGAGACCTTGTATTTTGAGGAGCGCTCACCCCATTCCACTCTCCTAAGGACCACCTTCCCGGCGGGACCTACAAATTAACAAAAAAATAAATAAAAGCCCGAAGAAAACGTAAAGGCAGACCAAAAAAAGGTACTGCTGCTTCGCCACTTAGTAAGTGTTTACGGCCGACAGACTTCAAAAGCGTGGACCCTAAACACCGACCTGCGCCCTGGCCAGATGGAACACGGCGAAGGTATGCGTGCCTCACGTAGCAATTACGCGCAGCGGGACCTTTCAGCGCTAAGAGAAACGTCGCGCCCCGGGGCGAATTTGTTCCCCACACGGAAATTCCACACAGCTCACCGTGCCCGCAAATACGTTTCTTTCTTTCTTCTCCTTCTCGTTCTGACTTCTTCCTCCTCTTTTTTTGGTTCAAGGTGTGACGGTGGCCTGCGTATAGACAGGTCGCGTGGCTTGGATGAGGGTGACCAAGCTATATCTCAGTGAACCGTTTACAGCAGGGACCTAAAACTCGAATCCTGGCGGGCCGCTGTGTGTGTCGGTTTTTGGTGTGTTCCCGTGAGTGCTTAATTTTAGCCATTGATTGACTAAAGAGTCCACACACCTTTATTCCAAAGGCCTAAATTGGCCACCGCTTGAAAGGAAATCTACAAAATCCAGCAGAGACTCTGGTCCTCCAGGACTGGAGTTTAAGACCCCTGTTTTACTGCCTCATCTTCCAGCATGTTCTTACAGGAATTTAATTCCTACGTCATAATTTAACGAGTCTTTAGGTAGTCCATAGCCTAACAATATAAATAAATAAATAAGCATGCCCACAGGTAGAGGCCCTGTTGACTGGCGGTCAGCTCAAGGCTTAATAAATATGAAGAGCTCACACTAGAAGCCGCCTTTGGGGCTAGCAAAGAGAAAGCAAGAACGAAAGTACCGCCTTAGAAAGGGGGCGTGGCGTTATACCTGGAAGGCTTCTACCTGACACCAAGCCAACCGAGCGAGAGCAACAAGCCTCTGACCACCTGTCAGTCACTTCAAAAGCATTCCGCAGCCCTTACACTGCAACCCCCCCCCCCCCCGGCCTCAAATCAGTACTTTTCGGGTCAATGGAAACGATAACATCTGATAGCCGAAATATCGCGGGAGGCGCTCTCGAAAGGCCCAAACAGGGGGTCACCCTGATCGTGTTCCAGCCTCTGAAATCCAATCAGAACCTGCAGACAATAGGAAAGGTAGCCAACTGGTAATAGGAAGCATAATTACTGAAAGTAGTAGCCTAAAAGGTATGCACATGCAAAGCAACCCTGTAGAGCCATTCGCGCAGTAGCACATGAGGAAGGCGATTTAACTGTGACGCGTGTCGCTTGTGTAGAGGTTCTGACCCGAGAGACTACAACATTCAAAACAAACAAAAGTATCATGAGATTAAATGTGTTAGATGATGGAGAAAGGTGGTGAGGTGGGGGGGGGGGGGGGTTAAGGTGACCCTGCAAACCCAAAAATTGGGGAAAGAGATTTGAATAACGAGGCGTGAAGGTTTCGCCGTCGGTGGCTAAGCGGATCGTGGGTTGCTAAGCGCCAGAGCAACGCGCTGAATTCTTGCCTCGCACATGACTAACAGATTGAATTATCTCAGAAGGGCCTTGGTTAATGGGTACGTCTAATGGCCGAGTTCACCTACGCTTGAGCAAGCACTTTAACTTCTCAGCGCTAGCGTGGAAATCCGCCGACAATCGTGACGGCCATCTCTACGGAGCTGAACGTGTAAAGGGGGGATTGGAGTCAGCAGGGAAATCACAGCACCCAAGGATGGGAGCAGTTGAGCATACATCCGCCGTAATTTGACCGTTGACCGCTCTACTGTAAATATGCTAATGGCTTCAGTGGGTGCAGTAAGTGCAAGGGTGAGTACAGGGACCCAGCTCTCCTGGAGATAACCGGTAATTACCCTGTGACGAAGACAGGGGCCACTGGGAGCTTTTGAGCCGTATGGGAGTAGGCCTCGACTATCAGACTGGCACCCAGCGCCGAACCAAACATCTCTCGAGCTGCAGAACCACACGGACCCAGGGCCAGTCTACTCATACAACACCAACACTGCTGAGGCAGCGCCTGCCAGCCTTCTTAGAAGCAGTAAGAGAGAGACAAAGAGAGAGAGACAGAGAGAGAGAGACAGAGAAACAGAGAGAGGGAGGACACACTCTCACCTTTAAAGTAGTGTGCAGTAAAGGTGAGGTGAATGATTGAGAAAAACCAAGCCCTGTCCAATGTTTGACTAAACCACCTCACCCAAGTGTACAGACGCACACATCCGCACATACACACACCCGTGCGCGGGGTCTTACGTAACATGTTGATTTTTGACCTCTTGGTTCTTATCGGTCGGTCATGAGCTCAAAGCTAAAGCACCTATCCTGAGTCCAGCCAATTGGAAAGAGCATGACCTGCAGTGCAAAATAAAGCTACTGAACTGTGCAAGGCTGTACGTGCCATACGTGAATATTTCACTCAGCCTAAGTCTCTTATGAGCTATTTCACTGAAGACAACCTGGGGAAGAAAACTTGTACGTCAGTCCTGCAAATAAGACGCAATCTTAAATTACGACAACCTCTCTCTTGGACATTTACTGTTATAGTAAGAAGGTTTTACAACACTGTTCCAGGAGGGATGATGTTGGGAACTGATTGTGGAATTAGATAACTGTGAACAAGTCTAAACTGAGCGTTTCACCCCAAGCAATTTGTCAAGCGGTCTGAACATTTGGCAGGTATCCACAGTACTTTTTGACATGTTAGTTCTTCCGAAAGAGACGATATTGCAAACAACAGAGCATCTGAAACATTTCAGTGAGCACGAAAGCATAACTGTAATTCCTGGGGATCGGATAAAGGTCAGTCTTCACCAACAACGTTCACAAAAAAATACAAGGAAAATAGGAAAATTATCTGACAGCGTGTGCCTTTTCACTGAGAAATACCTATTTATAATATAGGTCGAGGGTTGCCATCTAGTTCGTTCATTAATCTTATCACCACTGTCCAATGAAATTAAAACATGATTTGCAGCAGCATTTGAAGAGAGGCCTTTGAGGTCTGTGTGGCCTTACCTGACTGGTGCATGCTGGGATGCACGTCCTCCGTACTGTGCATGCGGCTCACGCCGTTGGTGCAGACGGAGGCGGGTCCGTTCGCGTGGCCCCTCCCATCCTTCTTGACCGAGTTTGAGCGCGTGGGAATGGGCACGAACGTGGGGTCCAGGTCCATGATCAGCTGATTGAGCTGGTCGATGGACTCGTCGATGTCCACGGCGAGCGCCGTGAGCTCGTCCTCCCTGCCGGGGGAAGCCGGCGGCGGCGGCGGCTCCACGCTCCTGGCCCTCTGCACCGCCTCCGCGCTGCTGCGCCCCCTGGTGGGCGCCTGCACGACTGCGGCCGCTCTGGGGGAGCCGGCCTCGCTTTCGGCCGGAAGGTACGGGTACTGCTGGGCGGCCACCATCTGCTGCTGCCGCACCCAGGTGTGCGTGGAGTAGCTCCCCTGGCCGAAGTCCTGGGGCTTGGGGGAGGCGGTCTGGGGGCCGGGGGCGGGGCCCCTGGGTTTGGGCTCGGCGAAGACGCGCTCGTAGTCCTCGGCCGCGCCCAGCGGCGCGTGGGGGTCCTCTCCCGGGGGGCAGCCGAAGCCGTCGGACAGCAGCGAGTTCTGGCTGCTCTTGTGGCAGCCGAACCGGTGGGAGCCGGGCCCGTCGGAGGAGGAGAGCGTGCCGATGCTGTCCGCGCTCCGCAGGTCGTGCGACGCCACCTCGTCGTCCAGGATGTCCGTCTCGCGCTCCCGGGCTCCGGGGGCGCCGCCGTTCACGTGCACCTGGGCGGGGACCACGTGCAGGACCCCGCCCCCCTCCGCCATCGCCGCCGCCGCCGCCGCAGGGGCCTTGCGCTCCGCCATGCCGCCCGGGGGCTCGGGGTCGGCGTCCAGCCCGATGCCGCTCAGCAGGCGCTTCAGCTGGGCCCGCTCCTGCCGGCTGGGGCCCCGCTTGGTCCACAGGGAGGCGCTGGAGTGGCCCGAATCGCTGCCCGTGGACAGGGCGTGCTCGCTGTGGTCGGGGCTACTGGTCACCGGCGGCGCTCCGTCCACGCTCTTCTTCCTCACCTTGGCGTACAGACTCCCATCAACCGGGCCCTGGGCGTGCGGCACTGGGACAGACAGAGAGAGAGAGAGAGAGAGAGTTATTCAGACCTGCATTTACCTATCTACACACATACACACACACACACACACAGGGCCCTGAGCGTGCGGCACTGGGACAGAGAGAGAGAGAAAGAGAAAGAGAGAGGGAGAGAGAGGAATTCAGACCTCCATTTACCTATCTACACACACACACACACACATACAAACACACACAAACACAAACACAGGGCCCTGAGCGTGCGGCACTGGGACAGAGAGAGAGAAAGAGAGAGGGAGAGAGAGTAATTCAGACCTCCATTTACTTATCTACACACACAAACACACACACAGATAGAGAGAGAGAGAGACAGAGAGGGAGAGAGAGCTATTCAGACCTAAATCCACACACACACACACACACACACAGTTCCTGCATATAACGCTCAGCACATCTGCAGTGCAGAGGCCCCTGGCTGTAATTCATTCACAGTGCGGGCCGTACTGCAGAGGGCTGACGGCCTTTCCCACACGCTGCAGTGGCCAGCACACAGAGGCCCAGCGCGCAGCCAGGTATTCCTGTGCAGGTGGCTACATGCAGACAGGCAATGTGTCACACACGACTGCAGACACACACACGCACGCACACACACACACACACACACACACCTGTGTGCGCTTGCACACATGCACGCACACGCACGCCTGCGTATGCTCACACACAAACACACACACATGCACACACACACCCCTACACTCATGCATACACACACATGCACGCACGCACACACACACCCCTACATGCACGCACGCACACACGTACACAAAAGAAGTGCAGCCTGGAGGGGACAACAAAAAAAAACAAATAAAAAAAACATGTCTCGTCTCTCCAGACATTGATCAAGATAAAACCGCGCTGAGTGCAGCAATCAAAGAACACCTCCACCTGGCCAGGTAACCTGCACCCGTGTCTGCGCCCGCTGTTTGGATTTCCACACCCGCAGCCCCACTCTGGAGCCTACGGGTCCCGTAAACAGGCCCTGACGGACAGCCGAAACCGCGCTATTTAACGCAAAACATCCCCCCCGTCTCCCACCCTGTCCCTTTCTCCAACGCGGGGCGGGACGGTTCAGAACGCTGCACGCCAAACGCAACTCTGCGGCTAGACCTGTCGGATACGACCTCGGCATATTTCACACAAGCAGCAACGAAACGAGCGATGGTGGAAGAGATCGCCGGGGCGACTTCAGGGGCTTAACCTGAGGCCAGAGAAAACCGAGAAGATAAAAGAAAAAAGATAAAGGTGACCACAGATCACACAGAACTGATTTTGCCTGCTATTGGCAGCGATGTAAGATCAGGCCTACTCGCTTTAAGTTAAGTTGTAATTCAAAGTTTTAATAAATGTTTTTAAAAGCTCCAGCTTTTATACACCGAGTCAAAATGCAGAGGGTGTAAGATCATGCCTAACAACATAATTATCCTTTGAATATAAAGAAAGCATAAGTCAGATAAGACAGGGAGCCCCAAACACTGTGAATTAGCCTGGTGTGTACCGCAGTCACGTTACATAAAGCACGAGGAAAAACATTAATGACGCGAGAGTCAATTCAGTAGCACCGCGGCACTGGACCTTTAACAGAGGTGTGATTTACAGCATGGGTGCAGAAAGAGTAAAACATCTGACCCAAAGTTTGCTCTGAACGTCTCTCTTAAACATCGGCAGTACCGTAAGACACCGTGATATACACGTCCCTAAATGACAAAAAAAAATCAAAATACTCACACACATCAACATTCGACAGCTTAACCAAGACCAGCGCTGCACAGAGCAAAACAAGAACCACATTTGACGACGCACCCGCCCGAACACCGTCAGTCGGAGGGAAAAGGCGCTTCTTTTTTTAAAAGCGTCTTCTTGAACTGCCACAGGCAAACAGGCAAAAACAGCAAAAACAGACAAACAGGCACACAAGCGAGATGCCAGTGGCTGCCACATACCTGACTCAATCTGCCATTAAGACCAGCCAGCGCTATGAATTCCGAATACCAGACACGCATGATAAAAGAACCCCCCCCTCCCCGCCCCCCTCCTCCGTCCATTAGATCCCCCTCCGCCCCCCACCTCCACCTCCACCTCTCCTCCTCCTCCACTTCAGTCACCACTCGGGTGAAACACACATTTCAGTCCAGGAGAGCCGGCTGCGGACCCCCCCCCCTCCTCCCTCTGTGCGGGGCGGGGGGAGAGAGGGAGAGAGGGAAGAGAAAGAGAGAGAGACGCAGGCTGCGCTGCAGCTGGACTGCTAGCGCTCAGCGCTATCCCAAGAGGCACTTCAGCTTCCCAGGTCTGCTCTCCCTCTCTTTCTCTCTCTCTCTCTCTCTCTCTCTCTCAGGCAGCTCTGCACAGGCAAGCTGCCTGCATTCCTTCTCACAGTGCGATAACAGTGCCCCAGAGTTACACACACGCACGCACACACACACTCTCTCTCTCGCACATACATACTTACTCTTTCTCTTCCTCTCTCTCACACACGCACTCTCTTATTCTCTCTCTCACTCACTCACTCTCTCGTTTTCTCTTGTTCTCTCTCTAACTCTCTCTCACCCTCTGTATCCGTCTTTCCTCTGGTCTGTCCGTCTCTCTCTCTCTCTCTGTATCCCCTTCCTTCTCTGCTCACTCCCCTTCTCCCCTTTGTTCCCTCCCCCCTCCCACCCCCACCCCTCTCTCTCTCTCTCTCTCTTTTCTTACCACTTCATTGAGTGCAGGTAGCCGCTCCTGGTCCCTTATGTCCACACGACAGAGTTTTTGGAGAGGTTCTGGGAGGGGAAACAGGTTCCTGGCCCCGCCAGGTGACGGGACGGCGACGGGGGACGGCCACGTTTTTCGCCGCCCCGCCCCGCCCCCCTCCTCTCCGCCCCTCCGCCCCTCACGTAGGAGGAAGGCGTTTATGCAGCATACATACAGCAGACCTTGAATGGGCCAAATATGGCAAGTGGGGAATGTAAACATGGAGGAGGAGCCCTGGGAGCGTGGGCAGCGAGGCTAACTGTAATCTGAACTCACAGAACCCAGCGGAGACCAGGAGAGAGGAGGGAGGGAGGGAAGGAGGGAGAGAGAGAGAGGGAGAAAGAGTGGGAGAGAAGGAGGGAGGGTGGGGGAGAGAGGGAACGAGAGAGAGAGAGGGAGGGAAGAGGGGAGAGAGGAGGAGGAGTGGGGAAGAGAGGGAGAGAGAACAAGGGAAGGTGAGAGAGGGAGAGAGGGAGAGAGAGATGGGAGAGAGTGGGGAGAGAGAGAGAGAGAGGAGAGAGAGTGTAGAGAGAAAGAAGGGAGAGATGAGAGAGAGAGAGAGTGGGGGAGAGAGAGAAAGGAACAACAAAACCTTCTGAAGCCGAAAACAACATTCCTCAGGTCCCGGGTATTTCTCCTCTCTCCAGTGGAGTCGGCGCTTTAATTGGGGCAGTGTTCCCGCCTCGTTCCCCCAGCAGCCCGGCCCGTTCCCAGATGTAGGTATCGCGAAATTACACGGCGGCCGCGTCCGCATTTAGCGCTGGTATGAAACCAGATGTGCGCAAGCCGCCATCGCCGGGGCTCACCGATTGTTCCCACTCTTCTTTTGTGCTGGGGGTTTTTTTTTTTTTTTGTTTGTTTTTTTTTTGCTCTTGGCAAAGCTAAAATAAAACTCTGGAGAGACTTGCCTGGAGCTGAGACGGGACAGGGGAGCTGGGGTGGCACTTCCCAGCAGGCCGTGGGGCAGCCCTCTCCCTCAAAAAAAAACACTCTACATTTAATGACACTTCTTTTAGTTTAAAAAAAAAAAAACTGTATGATTTAGGGCTCTCCTGCTACTCAAGTCAGTGCAAGTAGGGGGTCGGACTGAGGAGGGCAGGGTCAACGGCCCGCCGTGCTGCATTTGGGGATTTACGCCCCTTTAAGACGGACCTGTGTGTGTGGACTGCACTAACGACCCACCACAGGACCTACCTCCCCCCCCCCACCACCCCCGTCTCTCACCCACGTTAGCAACACTCACACAAACTTTGCCAGCGTTCCGGCACAGCTTTCAGCCAAAGCACCTTTTTTTTAAAACTCCTGGGCGACTCCCAAGGATGTGCAAGACTGTCTATGTTTTGTAAAGATCTTATCGGTGCCTGCAGCTGAAAGTATTTCAGACATGAGCACGATCCCGGACTGTTCGCCACAGTATCATCCTTTCTGGCTCTGTGCTACACACCTAGGTGTTCCGTGCGGAATTGTGAGTGGGGGGGGGGGGGGGGTTTGTGCAACAGCGACACCAGCTGTCTGCGTTTTTGGGGTTTCCTTTGGGTAGGGGGTCATCGGCAGCTGTACAGACACAAGCCCCAGAGGAGGGGAGGGGGACTCCTTGATATAAGCTGACAGAACCACACAGGCAGTCACCCCCCCCCCACCCACTCCTACACAGACCCTTAGCCGTGCCCATCTATCAATGAGAGCACCACGTCTCCCAGCAACTGAGCACACCCCTTACTTCCTGTTGTCATATCGCCATCTGTCTGTTCGTCTGACGGACTCATAAACCGCAAACCTGTGCGTCGCCACAAATTGAACTGCGGACCTCCTCTGATCTGTGCCGCTTTAAAAACAACACTCTGGAATATTCCGGAATGTTTCCGGAATGTGTCCTAGAGCCGCTTTTTATGGGAGCGGTTTCTATAAGACATTTTGACATGCACGGCCTGCCACGATCCGTCTCTTAACAGAAGTTTAATGGGACATTCTAATGCATGACATATTACTGACTAGCTGAAGGGCTAGCAACAGCCGCGCTCCGGAAAACTATCTCGACAGGGTAAGGGAAAACAAAGCCAGGCTGATCATACTTTGTTAGCACTCAGGGGTGGTCACAGCTGCCTCCAGGTACATCTGCGAACATGGGGACAGATTGGGAGGGGGAAACTAACAGGGACGAATGAGACAGTCACTGCCACAGCACTGCATTAAAAACATTAACCCTCACGCCATTCCTCTCTCAGACTATTTCCAGGCACCTGTGGATTCGCCAACCTATCTTTGCTGTTTTTGTCGTCAACAAATATTTGTTTTTTTTTTCCTTTTCTGAATTTCCTTAATTTCCGGGACTACTGGGTTCACTGTATGGTGTAAGAAATGAAACGATGCAAAGATCAGTATAAACGTACTCAAAGTTAAGGGAAAAAAAAAATATTGTCATATGAAAACGAGCAAAATAGAAAGAGCTAAATTATCGTTTTTCTTGATCGGACTCTGTTCCTTTTACTGCCGCATAGTGCTGCCGTTGTCCTTCCTGGTTAGTTGACACTGCACGGTCTCCCCCACAATGGGCTAATTGACTTGTCCCTGGAGGAAGCAGACGTGCCCCGTTGATTACCAAGTAAGTACCCGCAGAATTCCAAAAGAACCGGCCAACCGTCTCCCACAAACGTAATGTTTACACGCGAAACTTATAAACTATAAATACCCCCGAGAGCTTTGAAGTCTAAGAACCCCCCAAAAAAAAAAATCCGGGCCAAAAAAAGACTTGCACAAACAATTCGGTGATTGCCTTTTTTTTTTTCTTGTTGGTCAAGAGGCTTAGCGTCAATCCCCCCCCCCCCTTTTTTTTTGGGTGGCTGTGCTCCTGTTCTGCAGCAAAAACACTCCCCAGGATTTAGAAGCCCCAAATAAACATTACACACACTACAGCACAGCCGAAGTCCAAGGCTTGCTGGTGAATTTTTTTCAAATTTATTTTCAGTTTCTATCTTGGTGAAGTGAACAACTGAGAGGGACAGAGAACGCTGGACGAGGGGTACAGAGCTGGACCAGAGGGGGTGCAGGGGGGGTGTGGGGGGAGGTCTTTTGGGTGCAGGGGGCATTGGGGGAGGTATTCGGGGTGCAGGACAGTGTAGGAGAAGGTATTGGTAGGGGGTAGGAGGTCTTGGGTGCAGGGCATAGATGGAGGTATTTGGGGTGCAGGAGGGTGTAGGGGGAGGTATTTGGGTTGAGAGGATCGCACGACTTTGCCAGATGCTCCAAATACTGTGTAACTCTGAGACCCCGAGCATCATGGGTACCCACATACCCTGAGAAGGGGGGTATGGGAAGAGGAACACCCACACGCTTCAATAAAATGCACACCCCCCCCCCCCCCAGGCATCACAGATCTATGTTTCCCACACAGGGTTTGTTTGCCCAGTAATAAGCCACTGTCACTTCATCACAAGACCATAAACACAGCCAACCGTGTGCCAGTATAATAACAGCTGGCCATGTGTGTGGTGGTATGCGTGCTTGTGCGTGTCCGTGCTTGTGTGTGTTTGCTGGTATGTGCATGTATATATGCACGTGTGAGCACAGGCGCATATGTGTGTATTTGGATGTGCGTATGTATGTGTGTGTGTGTGTGCGTGTGCATATGCGTGTGTCTGTTTTGTGTATAATAATTTACTCCAGCTATGCTGACTCCAGCAGTGACAGCATGTCTGCACAAGAGAAGCCTCGATGAACAAACTCAGCTACCAAAACAACACAGTCTCTGTGTTTTACACACGGTACACCCAAGCAGCCAGAGGAGTACCAGGCTGCCATACACACACACACACACGATATAGTGCAGGATAAAATTGAAAGTAAAAAAAAAGAAAACGGTTGTGTTTTTCAGGCTAAGCTCTTGATAATTAAACTGACAACGATCGCCTAGGCAACAATTAACAGTAGCCACATGCAGCTATCAGTAAAATGCTAATGTTGTGGAAACATCAGCACCTCCTAACCTAACGGATAGGCAATTTACTGTTAATTTGGGCCAAATTACTGTTGGATCCTATGGGAAATTACCCTGCCCTTTACAAAATGCATCAGGCAAAAAAAGAACTTTTTTTTTTCAATTAGCAGTCAAACAGATTATTTACAAAAATTAGGCTTTGACTAAAATTAACTTTGGGTTTGTATTTTCAATCACAGACAAGGTTGCCAGATTAAAAAAAATCCTCTTCAGTGAACCCACGAGTCTCCTACGGCACAGTGTCCCCATCCCCAACACTGGCACAATGGTTTTTTCTACTTGGTCCGAAAGCAAGGACTGCCCCCTACAGGCCGGGGTGATCGGTGACGGGCGGCCGGCGCAGTACCTTCTGCTTCGGAGGGGACGGTCTCGTAGGAGTCCCATCGGATCAGCGGGTCGGCGGTGTTGTAGTCCACGGTTACGTCCGGCCCGTTCTGCCAGCGGTCGCAGCCTTGGGGCGGAGCCAAACGCACGAGGGGGTCAACACAGAGGCCCTCGCACCCCTCACGCACCCTTCACGCGCACCACAACAGGGCTGCCCAGCCCTGCTCCTGGAGATCTACCATCCTGGAGCCTTTCATTTCAGCCCTAGTCTGGGCGCACCTGATTCTACTCATTAGCAGCTCGACCAGGTCTCTAGCTGTTAAATGAGGTGCGCTTCGTTAGGGTTGAAATGAGAACCGAACAGGACGGTAGATCTCCAGGAGCAGGGTTGGGCAGCCCTGCTCTAGCTGTTAAATGAGGTGCACTTCGTTAGGGTTGAGTTTAAAACCGAACAGGACGGTAGATCTCCAGGAGCAGGGTTGGGCAGCCCTGCTCTAGCTGTTAAATGAGGTGCGCTTCGTTAGGGTTGAGTTTAAAACCGACAGGACGGTAGATTTCAAACAGGGTTTGGCAGTCCTGCACTACACTGTGCTACACTAGTGCCTGTATGAAATAATAAAGCAAAGTGAACTCTGCGTATAGGTCATTGTTACAGAACATGACTGAGAAATGAGACAAAGTATAAAAATACCCAAGAAGATTATGAGTATAGGCTGCATTTGAACTTCATTGAACTTTCACTAGTATAATCACAAATTGGCCATATAATGATAAGACAACATTTATTATGTGACCTATAGTGACTCTGAAGTACATGACCTTCATTATAAGAGTATGAGCTCGAAATGACCTTTCCCATCAGATAAGCACACCGTTTTACCACTTTTCATTGGCTCACTGGGCATCTTCGGTTAATTCACTGGGTGATTTAAGGGCTGTGCAATTTTCCATGGTTTAAATATTAGTTACACCCCTGAGACTTACTCACTAAATGGGACACAACATGACAGGACAAATATAACCTCACCAGTTCCCTCCCCATTGCAACAGGGCAGTGTAGTCTGTGGTGCTGACTTATTTTGGCATAGAACACAAAATTTAATTTACATGAGGTTCGCATTAAACGCCGCATTTAAAAATGTACCCAGTATTTTATCATCGCCAGGGCAAAATAAATGAATCCAGTATTCATGCCAACAACCAGCATCGTTAGCTCTGCTGTGAGAACCCCATTCATTAAGGTAGTAGGAGTTAATTAGTGTAATAAAAGTGGACAAGGCTAGTTTCTCTTGAGTGTTTTTCCCCCCTTCGTACGGTATCTTAAAATCTGCATTCCAGCCTGATTGGTGCGTACGAACAGGACTTTATTTCTTCCTCTTGAGCAACGCTGGTGAGCCTTCCTCCTGCTTTACTCTCTCAACCCCTCTCCTGGCGGAACTGGGTTAAAACACCTCACAGGTGAATTTACCTCTCCGTCGCCACAGAAGGTAGCGATTGAAGCGAGGAGTCTACTTCTCTTTCTGCACGTGTTTTCCGGTGTTTACATTTTGATGGAGCAGTTAACTGAACAGTAATCTTTTTTTCAGATGTTGACTCGATTACTAGCTTCACATTCTTTGTCATATAGGCTGAGCATGCTTTTTCTCACATATTTCCCTTGCTGGTTTTGTACATCCATTTAAATAAATATACTTCAAGTCTTATAATGGCAGAAATACATTGCATTTTTGTATCCGCCCATTAAAGTTAGTTGCACGAGTCTCAATGAAGCTTATATCTGATATCCAGCTTATCCTTTATCCTAGGCAGTAACATACACATGGAACACCTCATTGGTCACAGTCAGTAAAGCTAATGTCTTAACTTACTAGTTTGAGGGAATCAAATAAAAGGAAATTAATTCACAGAAATACCTGCCTTGGTTACTCGTCCGACAGAATTTTCAGGAAACACCTACACCTGTTACCGAGAGCTAGCAGCAGACACTAATGACATAAATACGAAATTACAATCAGTGATGAATTAATGGCTCGATACAGAGCACCTAGCTGAGACACAGGAAAGCTTTGTGTGTCCCAAGTACACGGTTTGGGAAAACCCTGCGTTTGAGATAACCCTGTGTTTGAGTACTGGACTCTGCACCCGAACACTGTGGGTCTGGGTTTCAGGAAGGAAGACATTGCTATTGCATACTAAAGCCTTAAAGGATTCAATAAAAGCAATTCGATTCAGGGGCACGTCTAATCCTGCTGAACTGAAAGCACTGTTTTACGCCTGCCAACTACACCACAGTACTGGTGGTACCATTTTAAAAAAAGAAAAGAATAGAAGTCATGAAATTCGTATGGTGTTGAGTCTGTTCGCTGAACATTCCATTTTCAGTAGTCACAGGGTCGTGCGACGGTGACTAATCCCCACTCTCCTCGTGATTGATCTGAGCGGTGATGAGTCTGAGTCTGATCTGCGTCTGGGGGTTCTGCCTGACTGGCAGAGGAGAATGGCGTGGAGGAGGAAGAGAGAGAGAGAGAGAGAGAAGGGCGCTGGTCCAGGGCTTACCTTGTATCTTCTCCGGACTTTCCGAAAACACCAGCTCCACTTTCCCGTAATCCAAAAATCTGGGATCTGGGAACGTCAAAACAAAAAAAAAAAAGAAAAGATGTCAAAATTTAGGGGGGATGGTAGGAAAACAACTGAAATGAAGAAGCACAAACGAAAACCCGCAGGCGTTTCAAAATGTCCTGTGGCAAAAAAACTGAAGAAATGCTCAAAGCCCGAGTTCAGTCATAAGGACACTTATGCTGGTAAATATAATCTTCTTTTTTTTCCGTCAAACTCAGAAGCGCAGCGCCACAGACGTCAGGACACGAAGGAGAAAGCGACGAGCTTCAGCCCAGTTTTCCAGAGCCTCGGTCTGCCTCCGTCGGGCACTGAAGCCGCTGAATACGCCTGCCTGGCACGGGCGCCCTGCCACTCTCAAACCCCGCACGACCCCGGGAGCCTGTCGCCCGTCCTGTTTGCTCAGCGGTCCCCTTTAAGCCCAGATAAAACATCGCACGCCTCTGTTTAATATTTACTGCAGCAGCAGGGGCTGAAAAAAATGTTAACAGCCCCAGTGAATCCAATAACAGAAATGCAGAACTCTGACATTAAAAAACCGAGCGTTTTTTATTTTTTATTTCCCCCCCCCCCCCACACCGCCGCTGTAAAAGTCTCTCTAACCTTTTCCGGTGTTTGCTGATACACATTAACGCTCTGGTGTCTGGGACATGCCGGCTCTCTCTCTTCCAGCCAGCACATGCTCGGCCGCCCGGTTCATTTAAGGTACACGCTGTCCAAGGTCGTGTAAACAACGCGGCTGAGGGCCCGGGCACAGGGTGAAAACAGGAAGTTAGGAAGGCGCGGTCTGGGTTCCACACCCCCTAAAAATGCGGGGCGACATAGCTCAGGAGGTAAGAGCGGTTTGTCTGGCAGTCGGAGGGTTTCCGGTTCGATCCCCTGCCCTGGGCGTGTCGAAGTGTCCCCGAGCAAGACACCTAACCCCTAATTGCTCCCAACAAGCTGATTGGTACCTTGCATGGCAGCCTTTCACCATGGGTGTGTGAGTGTGTGTGTGTGAATGGGTGAATGAGAGGCATCAATTGTACAGTGCCGTGCGACAGAGAGGCATCAATTGTACAGTGCTTTGGAAAAAAGCGCTACATAAATGCAGTGCATTTGCCATTTAAACCACTCCCTTTCTTTGGAAGCAGTGGATGTTCTGTGGCAATGTGAACTTTGAACCATGCAACAAAAAAAATGCACAGAACGAATTAACCACAGGTGGAAACCCAGGTTCAGAAAGTAAAAGTTCTCCCCGATATTTTGTTCCAATCACCTAGGAAATGTTAATTAGCACAATTCTTCAGCCCGGAGGTAGTAGTCAGAAATTAACTGGTGAAATCAGCTGGGCTGAGTTCCCGGGTAGAAAAACCACACGGAGGGACTTTTATTTTCTGACCCTTGGACTTCCCACCTCTGGCATTAACTCGGCGTTGGAAGAGAACAGCACAGTGAAGCACGTCTCCACCGCAGTCTGCGCCATTCAAACGGCGCCGCTCACTTGCTAACGACCCCCCATTAGCACCCTGTTCACAGCCTCTGAATTTGAAAGCGGACGGCCCAGCTATGAGAGTGGGTGTGAAAGTGCAGCGATTAGCATGCGGCTAAGCCTGCTCACCTGCAGCTCGCTTCAGGGCTACTGGTAAAATGTTAAAACCATTAAAGATACTTCAGGACTACTATTGGTTTCTGGGTTACTGGATTTATACCCACATGCGCATAATCCTAGCGGCCTCTCAGCTGCGTTAATGCGCATCGATTTCCTCCAAGTCATCCCCCCTTCGCTATGACAAAGGCGAAAAGCAGCTTAAAAAACGCAGCAGAAGCCGAGCTCGAGGATGAACAGCACACAAAAAGATCAGTTCATGTTATAACGTGACGTGTGTCAAGCACAAAACAGCCGCTGTGTGATGCCACCGCCCCCCCCCCCTTCCCCCTTGACCCCGCCCTTCCACCTTCGATTTTTTTGGAAGGAGTTTTGAGATCCAAAGTTCAAAGGGACCGCAGGAACGGTGGCGTACCGCTGTTGGCGTGCTCAAGGTCGCTCTTCTGGAAGACGAGGCTGCGGCCCTGGACCGCGCCCGTGTGAAACTGGAGACGGAACACCGCCTCCCGGCTGGGCACACGCACGTCTCTATGGTAACACTTAATCTGGGATGGAGACAATGCAGTTTGATAAATAGCACGGAAAACATGCAATGACCTCACTTTACGCACACACACATGCACACACACACATGCACGCACACATACTCTCGTGCACACACACACACACACACACACAAACACAAACACACACACACTCGCACACACACACACACACACACACACACACACAAACAGACACCTCAGCTTGAGTGAGTGCTCAGATGCCAGGGAAGAGCAAACACATTCTGGCTCAGGTGTCTATTTAAAAAGAGGGGTGTTGAGCTATAGATGTCCTCTGTCATTTCATATACTTACCATAATGTCTCCTTTCAGCATCTGGGCTGGCTCCAGGGCCATGCAAACTCTGCTTTTATGTCCCGGTCCAATGTGGCTGTGTTTGAGAAACACACACACACACACACACACACGCACAGACGCACATACGCACATGCACACACAGGCACATAGATACACACACACAGATACGCACACGCACGCACACACACGCCACAGAGAAGATACACAAATCACAAACAACTCTAATAGAAGAATCACATTACTGTAAAATACATAAAATTGTGATACATTAAGATTCCATTTGCGTAATGAATTAAACTGCTTACTAAATTCCTGATGTGTAAACGGCCTGCATGGCCTGGTAGACTTTCAGATACAGCTGACAGACTGTGAACAAAGACAACATTGAAGCATTTCCATGAGACAAGTAGACCATAAGACAGAGAAAAAGAACCCTTTTTTTATGCAATCACACACTCACTCACTCACTCACTCACTCACTCACACACGTACTCTCTCTCTCGCTCGCTCGCTCCCTCGCTCACTCGCTCTGTCGATGGCACATTGACCTCCCGATGCAGCAAAGCCTGCCCTCCACCGAAATTCTGCACGTTCATGAGAAAAGGGGAGTGGCTCTCCACTCCATTATTGCTTTAATACCCCTCTCAGGGGCAGATGTGGTCATCAGCCTCGCCCCCCTGGAGGATGATTAAATGGAATTTTTTCACCCCTCTGTGGAGCTGTGCTTACGTGGGAGGGGACGGATCCAGGTAGTCTGACACCGCACGGGTCTACGGCTTACAGGTGAATCACCTGGACACCTGCGGGTCCTTAGAGACCCTGCTGGGAAGCTGCTGCCGTTTTTATGACCTCGAGTAACGTGAGGCAGGCCCCTTTCAACTGCCGGTGGAAAAATCCCATTGTGTCAAAAATGGGAACGTGGCCCAGATCATCGTGTGGATAGACACGTCCACTGAGAACATGGCTCAAAAACGCACCAATTGCAACGTGTCATCCTCTCGGACAGACATCGGTCTGGCCAATATCTGCCTCGGCGATGCATTTCACATCGCATGTGTAATAGTGACACACAGGTGAGCTGTGATGACCCGACGTGATTCAGGTGAAGAAGGCAAAAAAAAATCTGGATAATCACAACTTCGAGAAACATAATAAAAAAATTAAAAAATACTTCCCAACTGAAGAGATTCACAAAATACAACCACACTGAATTACCTAGCTTCCCTTTACGGGCTAATATGAAAAGGTAAATGTGACCGTGTGGCATGCAGGGGTGTTTGATGAGAATTATTCACCTCCGTTGCTGTCAAAATTGGGCACTGCATGCAGGACGACGTAGTGCAGGAAGAGAGGGGAGGGATTCATCTTCATAGCTCCAGTCAGAAGGCTGTGGAGGATCCACACATACCTGAAACACATCCAAGGTTTTTAAGAACATTTTTGGGGGTACTGCTAATGGAGAAAACAGCCCTGAAAATGGCCGCATTCTGTCACTCACTCGCGCGCCAAGCAGCCTCCCGCCAGAGTGATGGCAGTAACAACATTCCACCACTAGAGGGAGAACCTTCCAGCAGAGCACTGGCAGCTCTACCGATACCATACGACTCTATTTACCATAATATAAATACTTATTACAGCACTAGAATGAAACAGAATAAATCTATATGTATTTGAAAGGAAAAAAACTAATATTTCGTCACACTTTCTCACAAATGCTGCTGCAAATTTTTTTAAATGACATCAGCCAGTAAGATATATGAATAACCTCGCCTATACAAGTAAAGAAAGCAGTCAGTAAAAATATTTAGCAACATAAAAAAAATTTATAATAATGAACAATGGCTCATAATATGTTTCTAAGCGTGCCAACAGTGCGTGGCATGTTCGATAAGGGGGCGAGTCATCTTGTGACTCGAGCTGGAGATTGAACAGTAAAATGGTGGCCTGAAGGTGTCCCAAACCACAGGGGGTCAAACGGGTTATTGACCTCACGCCCAAATCGGAGTCGCACGGGGAGGGACAGATCATCGGGGCCGGTGCCGTGATGATTTAGGGGTGACCACTGAACCCCCCAGGGTCCTGACCACTGACCTGTCCTTCAACACCCCTGATGACTGGCTACAGGAACCAACCAGCCCCTAATCTTTCCCAAAACAGACCATTCAGGATTTATTTTGTCCAGAGCAATGCTTGTGTTTCAACAAGCGTGCTTTTCTGAGCACTGTCATCCACACGCACGGGCACTCATAAATATGTCTGCACATAATTTGCATAGACTGCTTTGTTGCTGCTTTCGGTTGTGTTGATCAGATTAACCTACAGGGTCCAAGTTAAACTATATGGTCTCTCCCTGCACTTGGAACTGTACTTCCCTCTAGGGTTTTCAAAACACTTGTTCCTGGTTATGGTTATACACTTGCTCTGGATAAGAGCGTCTGCCAAATGCCTGTAATGTAATGTAATATATGACTATATATATTATATATAAGAAAGAGCGAGACAGAAAGATACTGATATAAATGAGTTATATGAGTCGGAAACATTTAAAAAGTAAAAGTTGTAGCGTGCCCTACGGGTGATATTCAGCCCGATATCGGAAACACTGATAAGAGAGAGCGAGCTCCCCTTACCGCTTCTGTGATGGCGTCATTATACCGGAAACTTTGTCGTCGTAGAACTTCCTCATGGCGAAACGGTCAAGGGCCTGATCCGCACTGTGGGGGGGGTTGGGGGGGAGGCGGGGGGGTTATGGTTAAAAATCACTGACAGGTACACGCTGTAGAGGCGATGCATAAGGGGGCACATGTACTGTACCCGGCAGAAGAAAAGTTTTCATTTGTTTCTGATATAATACATGTGCCTTGAAAATATTACTTGTTTTATTTTAACTGATGTCCCTGGTAGTATAGGTTTCAGCACAGCAGAATATATGGTTCTCACGAGGACATCTGTGCCCTACAGGGGACAACAATGAATTGCGGGCTCTGAAGAGGATAAGGGCCAGGGAGTTAGAAAGCCTTTAAGTCCACCTGAGCTGGCTTTATATCACAGCAATGTTAGAGACTATGTGAGCATGCATACACACACACAAGCTCACAAACAAACACAAACACACACACATAGGAAAGGAGGAATGTCTGAAATGTAAGCAGTGGGGGGGAGGGGGTAGCAACAGGATAAACAAACAAAACTTAAGGCAAACACTGGGTGCTGAGAGTACCCACAATGCAACAGAAATAAACTGACGCAAAGAAAATAAAACCTTGCTTTCTTGCAACAGCTTTTTCTTCTTGACTCACTGTGATCTTTCCCATAATCCCTCATACACACATAACACAGGGCAGCCAATCCCCGCATCTGCTGCCAGTGACAACCTCATCAGCCATTTGGTCACATGTCACATGTGGACATCCTGGCACTTTGCCACACATGCGCATAAAATAGGTGCAAAAATAAAATATAAATGCCCAAAAAAAAGAAAGTCACCCAGTTTTTCGGGTCTCGGATTGAGGGTCGGGGGGGGGGGGGAGTTCTGCCGTAATGAACATTGTGGGCGTTGATTAATAGCTGGTATACTGCTACACCAGGCTGTGGCAGGAATGCTGCTTGAAGACCTTTAACACGCAGACAGTCACAGCGTGCGTTTTCCCTGTATGAGATTCCCATGGCAACACAATCCGGTCCAAGCAATGCCAGCTAAGTTCAAAGTCCCCCTCAATCACCTCTCCCGAGCTTAACTTCACAGAGACTGCCAGCCGCTTTCCATTTCACATTTCTGAACATCTAATAACTTTGTGTGCCATTCGCTTCCTGTCCTGCTGAGCAGAGGTCTGACTTCAAGGCCAGATTTAATTATTTTACAAG
This sequence comes from Anguilla rostrata, assembly GCF_018555375.3. Classification (NCBI taxonomy): domain Eukaryota; kingdom Metazoa; phylum Chordata; class Actinopteri; order Anguilliformes; family Anguillidae; genus Anguilla; species Anguilla rostrata. Next base: position 64,377,388 of record NC_057936.1, read on the forward strand.
GTAATTCATAAATCCACTGATATATTATATTATATTATATTATATTATATTATATTATATTATATTATGAGCTAACAATGTTCTCTGAGCTTAAGATATTTCAGGAGTTATGTTTCACTTTCAATTACTCTTCTCACGCAACTCAGTGAGCAAAAGCTGTACTCGAGACACCTAGATGGGTGAACTGAGCGACGTTTTGACATAAACAGGCTTAAGCCCAATATAACACAGGGTTTATCCAGACATACTGTGGACTCGCTGCATCCTAGTCGGCTGAAAACCTTTCGCTTTTCAACCAAACGGAGCCGGGTTTTCACCAGAATGCCTGTTCCACCGACTTTTCACCGCAAAAATGTTCACTAGGAAGCTGTACTGGATGACCAGAAGTAATTTTATATGAAATATATTATTTGAAATTTATTTGAAATACATTAATATACTTTGGTCTTTTCTCTCTGCTCCTCTGCTTTACTAACGTAATACCTCCAGATAATCAATAACTGGGAATAGGACAGTACCTGATATCACTCATAACAGATAACCGATTCAACAGCTATCAATCACCGATGTAGATCTGCTGACACAGACGCACTGTATACAACAACAATCTGACTTATTTCGCTATAACGTTTGTAGCTTCTGCTAATTTCTCGTTGTTTTCCCTAGACTGGATTTTATAATAGAAAACATTTTTTTAAAATTCCCATTTAAACAGTAAACAAAAACCAAGCAGGAAACAAAAAAAAACCCAAAAGAAACAGCAGAGGTACATTGTGGAAGGAGTGTTTGGCTGAGGATCACCTGGCTGAGATGTTGGTGAAGTGCACGTAGGAGGAGATGATCACTCCGATCCGGCCTTTTCCACCCTGAAAGAATAAGGGATGAGAGGCGAGGCTAAATTAAAACGATGTAACGTGCATTAGACAGGCGCTCCTACGCAGAGTAACTACACACGCAGCTCTCATTTTAACAGTGTCCATGTTACAGAGCTGGATGTATACCGAAGCAATTCAGGGGACTAAGCTAACGACCTGTGAGGGTACAAGAACAGGTCCTTAACCGTTACACTACACTTGGGGCGTTCAACCAGCTTCCATCCATCCAGAGACACCCCACCCAAGGCTCAAAAAAAAGGTTTCATAAAAGACTGTAGAATGAGGATTTGTGAGTACCATTTCAGACCCTGCACCCCCCCTCCTAAAAACCCAGGTACTGCACGACCACCCCAGTGAGACACAGTATCATAATAAATGACAGAAAAAGTTTTTTTCTTTCAAGAATGGGAGAAGGTGATTGGATGGTGCCAACATAACATGTTTCTCCATAACTAAAACTGTTCAGGAACTGAACTGTGTGCAGAGTTAATGTGCAGCAAATTTTATAGAGAACTGTCCTTCTCCTAACAGAGAGCATTTTTTGTGCTCTCAAAGGGCAGGTCAACCAGTGCTGGTTAAACAGTGTTTGTTTATTCTTAAGTGTCAATATAATAACATTGCCGTTTGCTTGAGCCAAAGTGACTATGTTGCTGTTTTGTTTACCTTTCTGTGTTCCTTGCCTATCAACCATGGGGCTGTAAATTATATATAGTACATATTGGCCTGCATATCAGCACTGATAAACTAATGGAATGTGTTTACTGACATAAATTTTGTTTTCGTCAATAACTGATGTTGCCTGGTTACGACTCCAGCCTTCCTGCCACCCTTGGTGGACCGGGCTGGGGTGGGGGGTGGGGGGTGGGGGGGGGGGGTTAAGCTGGAGTTAGTGATTGCGGGCCCAGATGGATGAAGCCTTAGGCCTAGCACCAGAGCCCTACAGGTTACAATCACATTATTTACAGCCCACTGGTCAAAAGGCATCGTTTTGAAAACCAGTAAAAAAGCCTATGAAAGACTATGAAAGGTGGCAGTTTAGCGTAATGTTGAGATACGTGAGCTCCCAGCTTCAAGGTTAAAGGTTTCCAGGTTGGGCACTGTCATTGAGCTCTTTAGCCAGGCACTTAAACTGAATTACTCAAGTAAATATTCAGTTCTATAAATTATGTGATAAATAACATAAAATAAAAATCCTGCTAAATTCCTGAAATGTAGAGACAGGAACACCGAGTTCAAACCCTGATTTCAGCCACAATCCAAATCAAATACGTTTCCACACATATCAGCAAGCGTGACAACGCATAAAAGTAATCACAAGTCAAACACTGTTTCACACTTCCAGAGAACAAATTAAATGTTTGCACAGGTACTGGTAACTGCAGAGCTGGGAATACGTCTGTGAATTATTAAAGAAACAAAGCCCAGAATCAATCAGTTTTTCATTGGATAGAAAACAATCAGCGAACAATTTCCAAAAAACTAAATGTTGTGTAAAGAACGGCCTCCCAGATAAGTTACATATTAATGACACTGCTGTATTGTAGGTCTGAACCCAGGTCAAAGGGGAATTAAGCAGCAATGAAACCTGCTTTGCCCTTATGTTCCCCTGACAAATCTGAGCATGTGTTATTCAGTGTTTGTTCATTTCTTGCGTCAGTCCACTGGCTATCTCTGGACTTCCGAAGCAGTGTAGCAACAAGCGGTGAAGGTCATTCAGAGACTGTGCTGAACGAATTCCATGCAAATTCAATGTAATCTTCTAGTGGCCTGTGTTAAGTTTGTTAAAGTGTCTTTCACAACGTTGAGCCCAAAGTGCTTTGACAGAATGGCTGACAGAGCACTGTGATTGGACAGAATGGCTGTCAGAGCACTGTGATTGGACAGAATCGCTGTCAGAGCACTGTGATTGGACAGAATGCCTGATAAAGCACTGTGATTGGACAGAATGCCTGACAGAGCACTGTGATTGGACAGAATGGCTGTCAGAGCACTGTGATTGGACAGAATGGCTGTCAGAGCACTGCAATTGGACAGAATGCCTGACGGAGCACCGTGATTGGACAGAATGCCTTTAAGAGCACTGTGATAGGCCAGAATGCCTGACGGAGCACTGTGATTGGACAGAAGGCAGGCCCCAGGCTGCAAGGCACACGGTAGAGTGATGTCGGGGGTTTTGTGAACCCACCCTGCAGTGGATGACCACCACGTGCTGGGCGTTGGCGTTGAGCCAGTTCTCCATGGCCTTGCAGATGGTGCAGATCTTATCCAGCGGAGGGGCGTGAAGGTCGGGCCAGCCCATGTCCAGGGTCTGCAATGACACAGCAGCGCCCAATTCACACAGGCTAACAGAGCGGGGATAACACACAACCATCCGCCAGCTAAACGCACGCGCATGCACACACATGCACACACAAACACACACAAACACACACACACACACACAGACATGTGCCTGTATACCCGCACACACAGACAACAAGCACACGATCACATGCAAACACACACGCACACAAACAGGCAAGCACACATGCACACACACACACAGACATGTGCCTGTATACCCACACACACAGACAACAAGCACACAATCACATGCGCGCACACACAGACACACACACACATGCTTTTCCAGCCTTTAACTTAACACCAGACACTGTATGTTCTCAGGTTAGCTGAACATGCTACCTCAGTAGCAGTAGGCAGTGCTAACAGCACAGTGGTACTTAGCACTTCCTGCTACAGTATTGCCGACCCTGTGAGTGTTACTTATCCTTTTCTGTAGCAACCCTGCTTTTACTGACCTATTTGAGTGCACTTGTGCACTTTATTCCATAAGTTGCTCCGGATAAAAACCTATTCTAAATCCATGTTATACAATGTAATGTAATGCAGCAGGGAAACAGAGGGTTTACATTGTAAATATATCATGTTATAAAATCCTCACGTTTTACATAAGTCGATCCGTTCCCTGACTTTTCCATTTAGTGCCATACATGAAAAGTTCACGCGTAAGTTAATGGAAACACTGAATTCTAAGGATCGTGATATCAAAGGCAGATTACCGTATTACTAGATATTATCGCACGTTTCGTTTACCTTGTCTCCTGAACATTGTGTTCTTTCATTTATCTTTGAAGACCACATAACCACATTCAAGTAGAACACTTTTTTTTTGTCAGGTGTTTGCTACAGAAGGTCTACATTCCCCGCACGCACTGTACAGTGCCACACGTACTGTACGCTGTACACATTCCACCTAATGTTACGAAACATGAGTTTACAGAGAAGGGCAAATACCTTGGGATTCATCTTGGTGAGATCGTATCTCCTCTCTGACAGGTTAATGACCTGCGAGGTGGAAAGAGAAGGCAGTAACGATTAGGCCCCTCGTTTAAGAATTCCGCTCTTCGAGCTGCGAGACGTTCTGGGTCATGTGACATCTCTCCAGGCCGCGGGCCCGGCGTAAGGAACAGGACACAGAGCAGGTCGGTAGAGAACACCTGTCAACGACCTCACGGATTGCCACAAAGGTGTTCAAAGGTGAGCTTAGGAGATTAGTAAATTCTCACGCACACTTTCACAACCTGCTTCAACACACAGTCACCGGGGCTATTTGTCTGAACCTTACTGACTGTATAGTCGGATGAAAATCTCACCAATATTTCCAAAGCAGGGGTGTCTGTGTCCCTTTAAAGGTAAAGGTATCCGGAGGCAAAGCGGAGCAGTAATTTATAAATTCAAGACCATAATCTTTGTCACAATGAAAACAGTTCAGCAAAAGTAGCAAAAAGAAATCAGCAACAAAAAAAAGGTTTGTTTGTTAGCACTGGGGGAAAAAAAAGAAACACACATTTTTTTTAAAAAGTTCTAAACGTTTGATGAACCCGTATAAGGGTGTAAGGACACGCCCCTCAGGTGACCCTGGTATACGCTCACCAGGTAGTTGTCGGCATGCTTGGACCGGAGCATGCGCGTGACGTCCTGCAGGTTGTGCAGGTAGGTCCCCTCCGAGCAGCCCCGGGGGAAGGACACGGCGATGACGCGCTCCGTGACGTAGGTCAGGTCAAGTTCGTATCCCTCCTCCATCGCGGCATGTGTGGATCGGCTGCTCTGTGCGCTGCGGCGGGAGGGAAGGGGAGGCGCGTGTGTGGATCGGCTCCTCTGTGCGCTGCGGCGGGAGGGAAGGGGAGGCGCGTGTGGATCGGCTCCTCTGTGCGCTGCGGCGGGAGGGAAGGGGAGGCGCGTGTGTGGCGCTGCCGCTTGGTATTCAGGAATTCGGAATGGCTAGCCTTACTTCAAGAATAATAATAATAAACCTCATCATCCATCATCCTCATCCATTATTATTATTATTAGTAGTAGTAGTAGTAGTAGTAGTAGTACCAGTAGTAGTAGTAGCAGTAGTAAATATGTATTATTAATGATAGCCCTAATATAAATATTATTTAAAAAATATCACTGAATGTCAGGAAGGTGAGATGTATGTAAAGGAAGCATGAAAATGGCAGGAAGTGAAAGGCAGAAATGATGATACCAGTTTCCCAGAAGTACCCCTCTGTCAGGTGCCAGCATAAGCACAGTCCACAAAGGACACCCCCCCCCCCCCACCGCCACCCAAAAAAAAACCTCCCAATAACCCCAACAACTCCCCCTCTCTTCCACCCCCGACCCCACAATCTCCTGTCAGCCTGACTTCCTGTCAGCATCCACCCATCCCCCCCCCCCCCCGGCTCTTATCGGCACATCTGTTTTTCCAGCTAATTTGGGCGGGCGCTTTGGCACGCCTGCCCCGTGTGGGACATGTTTACCTACCCAACCGCTGGCTGGGCCACGGGCTAGTCATCACACAGTGTCCTTGAGCCCAGGGGCGTATGGGGGGGGGGGGAGGGGGGGGGATAGTGGGGTTAAGCACATCACATGCTGATCTGTCACCATGCCCTGAAGGTTGTTGGCCTGAAGGCAGGGCTGGGAGTGGTTTATGACACCTCCCCGCAAACACGGAAACAGTTTGTGTTCATATTTTCCCGCCGAACACCCGCCAGCCACGCGCAACGGTATGTGCTGGAGACGACAAAGGGCCACCGAAAGGAGTGCCCCCCACCCCCCTTCCTCCAAATTAAACATCTACAAAAGTTTTTTAATTATTTTTGCATTAATAAGGAAAAAAACAGGTGTGGTTAATATGAAAATTTTCAAATCAACAGAATCAAACATCAGGTCTATGTTAGTATTGTAGTAGTGCACACTAGTCTGGCCTACACCTCACATTTACTTTCTTCTCATCGAGCAGAGGAATAGATTGCCCTCCCTACTAGCTCAAATTATTATGATAAATTAAATGTTAAAATGTTGGAAGGAATATTAAATTACCAGACGTAAACAACCCACAGGTAGGTTATTCTCACTCTCTTTTTACTGTTGTTTCACCTTTTTATTATTATACGAAGAGGTAAACATCGTAAGAACGTCCCGCATTTCCATACATTTAAGCGCGTGAGAGGACGACGCTCCAAACCAACGCGCGAAATGGAGCGATCTTGCCTGTCATCCGATAAAATACATCAATCCGTAGACTTCATTGCGCAACCAACCAGCGTTTATTTTACTACGACTTTCTTTCATTAACTTTCCGTAATCCCGCAGTGTCCGAATGAGACCATTAATTAAATTGGACGCAGCCTTCAGGATCTGGTCAAATACCTTTAAACTGACTTTGAACTACAGGAGAGGGTAATAAGACTGCGATGTGGACAGAAGTGGATAATGACCTTACTTCACATCAGATGAATGGACTCAGTGTGAGCGGGTCGCCGCCGGTGCGAGTGGTTGGGTTCACGGAGAGAGTCACGCGGGTCCTTAGAGAATCAGGGAAGCGAGCACCCCGCCGGAGAGCTTACGATAATAAATATCCCTGACGCCGAATGGGAAGGAGGCGAGAGGTGCTGTCCACATTCGGTCACTTTCTAAGTAGTTTGGGGGGTGGAAAAAAACGACGGTATTGTTTTACTAAGGGCAGGGTTGTTTGAGTTCAAAATTAGCTGAAGCTTGCGATAATAATCAGACAAACGCAAGCATAGCCGATTTACTCATATTGCACTCACGTGAAAATACGTGTGACCGTGAGTACACAAAGGATTCGAAGTATTTACTGAGATAAAACAGGTAGTTCACCATATACACGTGCATTTAATCTGACGAAATTAAATATACATATAAAAATCTGTAAGGACCAGGCTGTTTGTGAAATAATAAATGTTCTGGAAGTCCCGCACCAATACATGTAAAATAATAATAATTAAAAAAAAGGTTAACGATTAACGTGAAACACAAAAGTTTCCAAACATCATTATTTATTTTTGTACCTCACAACACTATACTAGTTTATGTCCGGAATGATGGCGTTTGCATGTTGAATGACCATTCATCTGTTGCTATGGAAACTGCAGCCCCATGCAAATGGACATTGGTTACTTCTTATGTCGTTTGGATTAAAGTGAGCACAAAAAGTAACCAGTGTCCATACATGAAAACCACACTTAATTAACTGGAATTAATTGTCATTAATTGTGAAACAACTGCATTAATTGTGAAACAATTGCAGTTTACAATAGCAGTCTGTCCATTAGCACTGACCTGATAATATTATAAACAACTGCTATTTGTTTTGTTCACTGCAGTTGTTTCAAAATGAATGACACAGATTCCAGTTAAATTAGATTTTAATGTGCTTTTCATTTATTCATAGGGATCACTAGTGAACTCTAACACTAAAAAAAAGCTAAAATCTAAAAAAAAAGATTCTCAGCAAATGCATGATCCTGGAAAGCATTTTGTGAACTATGAGAATCGCCAATAACATCGGCATGACAACAGAACAGCATGGTTTAGCTCAATAAACCTCACTCAAGGCACAGGATGACATTGACACATCCTTGTCTCTTTTGCAATTTGTAGAGATATATAGATTTTCATGTTTTTAATGATCATTTGCATGTTAGTTTCTCACAGGCATAGATTAATTTGTGCTTCAAACTATGAATATGCTGCAAAGGTTTTTTTTTAACAGATTGATTAGAAATTCAGGAAAGTGGGGTGTTTCAAGCCTATTGAATGCATGATACTGAACTGTTGCAAGTTTCATTTTGCTTTTGACACAATTTGAGCAGCACTAGGGCTGGACTCCTGTGATCACCAGCTATCTAACGGAATTTGGAGTTTAAACGAGCAAAGCTGGTGCCCAAACCCCCAGAAATTAAACAGCACAGCTGAATTTAAATCAAAAACAAAAAACAAAAAACAAAAAAAAAAACATTCACTTTATCAAATATAAACTGCATCCTCAAAGTCCTTGATCAGCCTTGCTCTGGCATGCAATCGTGTTATCGCATTCTTTAGTGTTGTTTTTGTTTCGTTTTTATTTTGAATAGCATGGTCTTGTGGCAGTGGGGGGGGGGTGGGTAGGAGTAGGTATTTCTTCCTGCAGGGCAAGAACAAACAGTGGCTGATGAGGTGTTGGAGGCCCACACACGGCCGCCCCCCCTCCCCCCCTCCCCCCCCGCCCCCCGTCCCGTAACTGGAGGCTCACCCGTAAGCCCGCCCGACAAGCCGCGACAGGCCGGCGGGAAGATGCGGCAGATTAGAGCGCCTCAGCCGCCCTGCTCGCGGAACGCATCGCCCCGCCCCCCCTCCCTCCTCCCCGAGGACCGTGTTTTTGCGTAAACGTCGCCCCCGCCACCCCAGCTGCCACCGCCGTCGGCGCAGAGCCGAAAAAAATATGCATCGGAATCGTTCATAATGGCTGCATCTCTCCCGGAATGACACCCGTCGAAGCCCGCCTTGTAGGAGAGGCCTTCTCGACCGCCCCCCCCCGCCCCCCACCAACCCCCCCGCCGACGCCTTTTGGCCGCTGTCTGGGATAGGAAGGAGGGGCCAAACACTCCAGTGTCCACTACAAAAGTCTCACAGCTATGAATATGCGTTGAGGAGTGTTAACGCACCTTGGGTTGTGAGGTCGGTGCAGCATAACTGTTAGGGAAGTGGCTTTGGAACCCTAATGTTGTTGGTTCAATGCCCAGGTGAAGCACCGGGGCAATTAACCTTGAGCATGGTACTTAGCGTGAATTGCTTCAGTACATATCCTACTGCACACATGGAATTAAGAGGAACGTCTGCTGAGTAAGTCATTCTGGATGAGAGCGTCCACATGCTTAATTGACCGTACACGTCTAGCCATTTTTATGAGAGTCATCCCCAGCATAGCACACGACGTCTACCACAAACAGCACACAGACACACATACAAACACACACACAGACAAGCACAAACACACACACAGACACACACAAACACACACACACACGCACAAATGCGTGCACACACACGCACACACCTCACAGACACGTTAAATAATGCAACATTCCCATCAGTGGCAGCCATCAGAGAGGCAGTGAAGCAGGGGGGCACGGGTACGTTATCAGGCTAAGGAACATTTAATGTGTTTTGACAGCTGCAGGTGAGACTTCACTGTGGTATTTTACGCTGAATTGCTGGTACAAGCCAACCTTGGATTCTTTGGTGCTTTCAAAGATTCAGGAAACACAAAGCTTTCTTACCGTTAAATACAGACCTTCAATTCTGCCTTACGTCAGTTACCACTCGTTAGAGATTCAAGACATTGTTTTAGGAATGTCATAATTAAAACCATGACTTCCACCTTCCATCTATCTTTTACTCTCAGAAGGTAAGATAAAATTTATTTCCCAGGTTAAGACTGTCTTAAGTCTTACCAGAGAGGAAAAGAGGGGAGTAAGAACCTGACGAAACGGCTTACGAAGGTGGAGAGGAGGTCATACGCCTTCACAAAAACACGTAAGACCAGATATTGCAACAGCCGTCTGCACGTGCAACCACGGTGACAAGATGGGGGAAAAAAAAAGGAAAAAAAAAAACTGCGGTTAGAATCAAAACAAGAGACTAGAGTGTATCAAAGCCGGACGCTGAAAACAGATGAGAAACTCAGTTTGCACTACGAACCGCACACCCAGGTTCGGGGAAGCTCGGCCGCACGGTGCGCGCGCGAGCGCGAGCGCAAGCCAAACACGGCTTCCGAAATTAAAAGGCGAGATAATGGCAGTTGGCCGTTTGATCCTTTTAAAAGCAGTTAAGAGGCAAAACCGCCGTCGAGGAAACGCGCGGCGATGCAGACGAGACACACCTGCGGGGGCCGCTTTGAACTTCAGTATTACTCAGATTAATACCGCCCCGCTCGCGCGCGCACACTCACTTCAGGCAGGATCTCCTGCGGGGTTTCTGAGCTCACCAAGAGAAGGTAACAGAAGCGGCTCATTCTCCCTCTTTTTGCCCGGCAACGTCGCCATGACATTTACTGGGCTCCGGACTCCTTTAGAAATGTCTTCGCATAAAGGACCAGACGAGAAAGGCAAACTCTCTTCTTTTTCCATGAGATGGGCCGTTTTCACCCCCTCTGTCACTTGAACTGAATTGCGAATTGTTACAAGTTCCGAGTGTTTAGGTCATAGGATTATACCAGGACCACATGTGCTTTTCAAATGAAAAAAAAAAATGGCATACAAATATTTCAGAAATCACAGATACAGACATGGGTGACATGATATATTTACGGATAAAATGCAGGAAAAGTTATATATCTTCTATCCAAATTCTAAAGTGAAATTGCCAGAAAAATGCACTTCAACCACCTATTAGATTTTTTATTAAATTAGTATGGCATATTTAACCCTGTCTGTTCATTTTAGGTACAGCAAATTCGGTCAATCATACATGGGGGTTTGAAATACATGAATAACCATTTCATTTAAAATGTGATTCACTAATTAGGCCAGTGAAGAATTTTGCAATAAAAAATAATTTTAAGTATTTTTCCTAGATTTTCAAACTTTAAAAAGGGTCAATTTGACCCGCAACATAACAGGAGGGTTAAGAAGTATATACTTCAAGACCATTATACAATATAACGTGTCATTGTCAGCTGAATAAATGCATCAGAAATTAAGTGATTTATTAATTTGATTCTGGTATTGTTCTTTTTGCAAAAAAAAAAAATTCTTAGAAACTCCCCTCTTAACCCAGATTATACCTTTCTGCGAAAGCGTCCAACAATGTTATGTGACTATAAAGGGAAACACTTTCCTTGTGGCTTTATAGGCAGGGTGGGGGGGGAGGGGGGGGGGTGCTGGGGGTGTGATTTAGCAGCGGGCCGCTCTTTTGGATTTAGGGAGATGATCACCGAGCCCGTTTGAAATCCCAGCCAGGGCTCAGTCTGCGGTTTGCCCACACACCTCCACAAGCTGCCTGCGATTCAGGTCATGCCCCAGACAGCGCACACGTGCGTGCCTCCCCCGCCCCCCCCAAAACCCCACCCAGGGCGATGCGCATGCACGCGAGGGAGACTGTCTGTGGGTGCGTGACCCCGTCCCGCCCCAAAACGCGGGTGAGATCACAGGACGATTCATTCCTCCCTTTTGAGCTCCCGGGCCTCACCTGGGATTTCTATCACCGAAGGGCGCTTTTATTATCCTGTCTGAATCTGGTCCGTCCAGTTTATCGGCACGCTACTGTCTCTTGCACGGAATCCGTTTTGTGCCACCGGTCGCAATCGCTTCACACTCGTTCGCCTCAGACACCAGAGACGAGCGACGCGATAGGTGCGCTTATCAGGGAAGAACATTCCCACAACCTCCAGTACCCCGTTGCCCTGTGGGAAATGTAGTTTTTTGTTTTGTTTGTGGGGGGGTCTTTAATCAGGCCCCGAAAAAAAAAATCCAGCAGGTAACGCAGTAACAGGCGTGTGCTCAGAAAACAAAGGAACACGGGAGGGCTGGTGTCCATGGGGCAGGGTTGAGCCAAAACTCCCCAGTCATGTGACGCACGAGCAAACAACAGATAAGAAAAAGCACGTGAATGTGACCTTAAATCCTGGACTCGACTTGCTTAAAATAATTCTATCAATTCTCCCCTGGGAGTTCCCGAGCTCCCTCTGCATCTTCAGGAAAGAAAAGAGGAAGAGGTACAGTCCAGCCCCTGGGAAGCCACCGCCGTGTGGATATTATGCAATGATTGGCCAGAGAAAGCCGAGGCCTGAGCCTTAATGTCACAGTCTACCGTTTGTTTCCTGTTTGGCTTCGCTGATTTGTGTTGCTTTTTTTGCATCCATTCACGGCTGCGACTCAAACAAACAAACCCGCCATTTCGGAAGACAGGAGCTCCGGGCCATGCGTGTATTCTTAGCCTTGTTTACCTTACGCTTTTGGACATTTTTTAAGACTATTTGTCTGGACGCTCTGCGCAAAACAGAACAATTTGGCTCACAATCGCTCATCCGAACCCCCCCCCCCCCCGTCCCCCCCGTCCCCCGCACAAAATAAAAAGGGGTGCTCAGCCTCAGCCAAAAAAAGGGCTCCCAAACTAACAATTCCCATATTATCTGCCCCTTTCCCAAAGTTATAAAGGAATGCGTTCCAAAATGGATTAGGTTTTTTTTTTTTTTTTTTTTTAAAGCTCTTTCTTTTCCTGCAAACTGCCATTTTAATGGGTTGCACATGCTGGCAGCGACACACACAGTTCTGCCCTCGGTGTCTAAGTGTGTATCTGAAGCTGATCACTCTGCCACAAGTCCCTCCTCTGGATTACTCCTCTGAAGAGAAGGTTTTCTGCAAGGTTTATTCTAAAATTCTGAGCCAGTGTTCCAGAACTCCATTGCTTTCAATTACCAGTAAGTGATTGTTACATCAGCATTAGAACGTTCAGTTAAGAACATTCCGATCACGTATTTGTGATCCTGCTACACCTTAAAGGCTTAACGGATCTGTCCCCTGAGAGGAGTCCCACACAGAACGTCCTCACGGCGATCAGGTACTCCGGATCAATCGCTTTCCGAGACCAAACACTTTAGCAGCTCTGAGTCCTCTTATCAGGCCCAGAAAGAGAGAGAGAGAGAGAGAGATAGAAAGCAAGAGATAGAGAGGAGAGAAGAGCCCCAGGTGAGGAGATAAACACAGGCTATTACAGGTAGAAGGGCCTGGGAAATGAGCTTAAATGGAACTTCTTACATGTCATTAACAATGGCTGTCTAAACACAGCCTCCAGGCTACCACATACCAAATGCCAGCTGTGTCAGGGACCAAGAGTGCCAAAGACTGCTCCATCACCCCCCTCCTCCGCTGCCACCCCACACCCCCCCCCCGTCCCACAACTCCCTCTACCTCTACCCCGACCCCCCAATCTCTGAATTTTGTTTAAAAAAAGAAGCCATAACTGTATAACTTGAGTTTGTTGTCATAAATTCAGCTACAGCTTCATTTTTTATAACATTCAGAGACCAATGCTGCCAAAACTGCCCCCTCCCAACTCTTGCCAGTCCCACTCCCTCTACCCCGGCCCTCCCCACCCTCCCCCCATCTCTCTGCATTTTGATCAAATGAAGCAGTAACTGCATATCTGCACACAAGCTCAGACCATGGCACTGTGCAAAGTACAGGCAGCTATGCTTAAAGGCCTACCTACAGCCCCCCCCCCCCCCACCCCCCCGTCAAACCCCCCCTCCCCACCCCCAGCAGCCCTGCGCCCAGCCTCCTTCGCCTCCTTCAAAAAAAGCTCAACAGAGCCAAAGTAAATAAAGCGAGCAAAGCACTTTTTTCTCCACGTGGGGCTTACATATTTCCACTTCACCTATTCAGAGCCTGTAATAAGAAGTGATTAAACGCATGGAGGCTGGAGGGTAGAGAGAGAGAGAGAGGGAGAGGGAGAGAGGGAGCGAGGGAGAGAGAGAGGAAGAGAGAGAAAGAGAGAGAGAGGGGGAGGACAGAGCACTTGCAACCTTGTAATTGTGCTGCAGAGTGAAAACATTAAATGCTTCAGTCAGTTTAGCACAGAGGCACCGTTGCGCGGAGCAGAAAAGGTCACTACTCTTTACCTTTACCCGCAGGACTCGATGGGTGATGGTGCCGGGTCGCGGTGGCGGGCTGAGGCGGGGGTGAGGGGTTGGTGCGCAGCTGTAGTAGTCCTTCAGGCAGAGTAACACTGGCAACAAAAAATAAATATGTCCAGAAAAAAAAAAAAAAAAAAAAATCCCCAAAAAAGTTCTGTGGAGGAAAAGCAGCAACACAGAAGGTTGATGGGGAGAGGGGGTGTGGGGACAAGGGGGGAAAAAAAGTTGTAGATCCTCTCAGTGCAGGCTAAGCTGGAAGAGATCTGAGATGAGAGAGAAGTAGAGAGAGAGAGTACTGAGCACTCTCTGTGTGTACTTTGCCCTGACTGATCCCGCTGAGGGGCAGGCAGCCCTATGAAAAGTCTGCTGTGTGCAAACGGAACCTCCCAAGCCTTCAGACGACTCCCTCTCTCTCTCTCTCTCTCTCTGAGCGGGAGCTAGCGCACCACCTCCTCCTGCTCCACCTCCTCCTCCTGCTCCTCCTGACGCCGCTGCCGCCGCTGCTGCTGCTAGCGTTCGCTGGTGTCGCTGGTGTCGGTGCCGCTGCTGCCGCCGGTGTGCGGCCGGGGGATTCTGGAGCAGACAATCCTCCCTCTGTGTAGCTTCCTTAACTAGGCTGGTCCCTCCCTCTCCCGAGTCCCATTAGCGCCAGAGCGTGCGTGCGTGTGTGTGCGTGCGTGTGTGTGTGTGTGTGTGTGTGTGTGTGTGTTGGGGGGAGGTGGGGAGGGTGTGGATCAGGAGGGCTGAAATAACAGGAAGACAGAGCAGGCACATGCACGCTGCCGGGTTTAGGCAGAGATTTTATAAAGTGTATCATTTACCCGGGTTCCTAAATCGCTGCCCTGTTTTGGTCCCAGGCGCACACTCAGCTCAGAATGACGTTCGCCAGAGAAAAAGGAAAAGAATACTCTTTGTTTTCCCCGCATAGCTTTCTGTTTCTGTTGAGTGGCACTATAAAAAGAGTAGCTTTTTTACACATTAACATGTTGGTGTGTGTGCGTGATCAAAGCCGGCACTGAAACAATAAAATTCAGAGTATAAAAAGTGTATTTTGTTTATTTTATTTTTTTTAAACTGGTGAGTCTACTGAGTTTATTTGCATTTTAAACATACCACATACAAGTGTGTTTGATTTAAAAGTCGATTTTAAAGATAGCAACAGAGACTCAGTGGCCCCTTAAAAAAAACAATGGAAAACTACAAAGGAGACCAGCGCGGGACATGGAAATGTCTACGGCATTTCACAATATATGTAGTATTTACTTTTGGCGTGAGAGCCGCGGTATAAACAAATCTCCTCACCGGTCCTTTTTGGCTGTGTTATTCAGCGAGTAAGCCAGGCTGTCATAAACATTATCTCACTATTTTTCCTCCTCCTGGTCAGCTAAAAGCGTGTTTGCTCCAGTTTAGACACGGAGTTGATTCGTCGAGTCACCAGAAGTGGCAAGAATGAACACTTGGCCTCTAGAAGTGATTTGTAGCCAACCTGAAAAAAAAAATACAGCCTGGATACACAGGCACTAAAAACTTGGAACACACAGAGAGTTTGCCGTTTTGTTGAAGTCAATCAAAAACTGACAGATACAGCGGGATGATGCTGCTTCTTTCTTGATTGTGCTCTTTGCGAAATTATAGGCTATATTATGGGCCGAAACTACTCAGGAAAATGCCCACTGTTAAATCAGCTCTTACGAGCCTGGCTCTGCTCCACGGCATGCCCACGTGTGCTCAACAGTTTAATTAACACTGGACATGTTCCTGCATTCCAGTCTAGGTCTAAGCAAACTGAGGACTTTAGTCCCTCTGATTTAAATGAATACCACTGGTATCTATTTTAAATCTGCCGTTTGGTATCGTGAAAGTGAAAGTGTGCTCTTCGTTTTCCCAAATTCACATCTGAAACAACGAAGCGTGTTAGACAGGCAAACAATATAATATATATATACAGAGAACAATACTAACAAGAGCTGTGGCATTAGAATGTGAACAAATATAGCAAATAGTTAATGTATTTTTAAAAAATAGAAGAACGTTATCTGTAATCGTATTCATGAAAAAGACAAGCATTTCAACTCGTCATTCATCCACATCAGTCGGTTTCAGTTACAAGCAATGTACGATAATATATCGAAAGTGACATTGTGGTCACAAGATTTATCACCAGAGCTGCTCAATATTTGTCCGAGGAAAAGATTACTATCGTTAAACATTGTCTAGGAAAGTCAGTAGCCAACTCCAGAGCAATTCCTTAAATCCAGCTGCAATAGGCTAATCGTGGACGGTCCAAAAGGAATTGTTATATTGCCTGTACATTACTCGGATTAAATTATCCTAGGGCGCAGACGGCCTCATAAATTAACTCTAAATCATTGACGATCAAACATTGCCCAGTGATTAGCTAATTATCACCAAATGCATTTGTATTAACCTATCGGATTTGTTTTATTCAGCAGGTCTTTGTTACAGTTAAATGGGTGCTAAACATGCAGGAATCTTGAGTTTTCACATAAATGGACCAGGTAGGTTGACCAAAATATAGCTCATGTCTTACCCGGATATAACCTGGCGCTGCACTAGTCGCTTCGAAAACTTTTTCAATCAAGGGTAGGTCTACACAGGATAATGTTCAGTGTTAATTAAACTACAACAGTTTATACGACTCCAATTGGGACCACATGCACACTACAGTTAATTTGACACAGATAATTGTACTGTGTTGCTGGGATTTCACTTTAACGCCTACAGCCTTTTCGCCACGAAACAATGTTTACTGGGAATGAGCGCATTTTCAGCCAATTTTACTATGCACAGGATGTCTTCCAGATAAATCGGATCCCCCAAGCACACTTGTAAAAATTTAAACGTGATCTCTCTCGGCTATCTGCACAAAGAAAATTCCAAGACAAAGACGATTCTACAGTTTATTTTAGGCTCATGTTGCAGGTAAGTCGGAATGTAAGCGCCGAACACAATCAAATCACGTGATACTGTATATCGTTTTAGACCTAATTTCCTCCCATACGTATTTTACCAAAATATTCCGTGGCATTTTAGCGAATTTACCGATTTAGCTGAATTCGATGTTGTGACATCAATTAAATTTAATTTGATTGTAATTTTAAAAACATGTTTCACCACACGCAAAACTTGAGAATGTCTGACGTTATTTTGCATAGTTTAATGATTTGCATTTTGTAGCAAGTCTCAGTCCATAATTCGTTCAGCGCGCCAGCGCATCACTTTACTTTCAGACCCTATAAACGTTGATACTACTGCTAGTGCCACCCAGTGGTGAAGAAGAGTGAAGACTGTTCACGAAGGATCTCCAAAGTATTACGAAGAGAAGCTCCCATGCATGTTTAGATGCGGAAAATTGTAAATACAGAAGTAATAGTGAACATTACATTACTTGGATAGCAAAGAAATGCTCATTGGACAATGCAAAATAATACGCTAACTATACGCGGTCTCCCAGTGTCACAGCGGCTGGGGGGTGGAGTTAAAATAAATGTTGAAATAAAAGTTAATATAAGAGTATATTATAATATCAATATAATATACTTAATATACAAATCTGCACAGTAAAATGTCCGGTGTTAATTCAACTCCAGCAGAGTTTATACGAGTGCAGTATGGATTAAATACACTCTATCAGTATGAAATGTGCTTTATCAGAGTTGGTTGAACACTGAACATTTTCCTTTGTGACATGACAAAGAAACCATGAAAGAAAGAAAAAAACATGGAAAGACAGAGGGAAGTATCGAGGGCACTGAGGTGGCCACACCCCCCCCCCCCCCACTCCTGTGATGCTGTGTGGTCTCGGCTGTGTAAAGCAGTCTTTGATATGCCTGGAGTTGGACTGCATACCAAAATGCTTCAGCTGTGCTCCAGGTGGGGCAGGTGCAGGTGATGCAACAGGTGCAGGAAACACTATAGGCAGCACTCTCTTTGGGGAGAAAAGGGTTTTTTGTTTTTGTTTTTTCCTTTCAAAAAAAAGAGGATCCTCGTGACCCTTTGATCTATCAGGGTGTTGCTAATTGGGAATGCGTGTTAACTTACGTAATCATCAATAAGAAAATTATGACATAAGGCCTTTTTTTGCAGAGATGTTGCCGTGTATTTTCCGATAACGGCGAGAGCGGAGAAAAAAGCAAAATTTCCAAAACACATGGGTTCAAAGTGACTTTCTTCCGTCTTGAGAATAGTGTGCAAGTGTATGAATAAAGGGATTCAGGAAGTAATAGTCAACTCTGCTGCTGCTGAGGTGGACAATCCAGGTGCAGAAAGTAAAAGTCCTCCCCAGGATTTTGTTCCAATCGCCTGTATTTGCTAACCGGCACAATTCTTCAGCCAGGAGGCAGAACTAATCAGCATGAGCGGAAGAAACACTGGGCGGGACTTCTAACTTCTGACCCCCCTGGATGTTCCACCTCTGCTTTGCGATCAATTTGGCTGACAGCCGTGTGGGCGTTCATTCTAGCTCAAGGTGTTACGGATGCTAAATCCATTAAATGCCATCACAACCACAAGCATTCTCCTTGTTTGTGCGTCTGATGAATGAAAAAATGAAACGGTGATACTACCAAACAAGAAGGCACACTTTTTCAAGTGTCCCCGGTCCTGTCACACATTTTCAGTTTCTGCTACGTGTACCAGTCATCCTGGGAGAGGTGAAAGAGCTTCTAATTAGCATTATGCTAATTGCCATTGCTTCATACCCATGCCTGTCCTCTGTCTTATAGTTGTCTGATAACCACTAAAACCAACTCTGGATAGGACTGTAGTTTGTCTGTTTTGTACTTGTTGAAAATATGTGAAGGAAAGGGATTGAAAAGCAGTTATAATCACTTCCAGACCTGGTTGTATTTATGAGTATGTTCATCTCAAAAAATGTAAAAAATAAAAACATTTTTCAAATATTGATTTGCAAAAGGATGACAAAAACAGACCACTTTATTTAAAGAATCTGTATGGAATTTATTGCAACTAATGAATCAAACAAAGCATCTCAACATGTACTTGTAAGATACATCAATAAACTAAGATGCATGTGTTACTTTCTTATCAAAGCAAAAGAAACATACCAACAGAAACTGAAAACATGAATTAACTGAATTGTTGTATTAATTACCTCCTCCTACTTGAAGATATTCAGTTATGTAACAGCTAAGCCAAAAGCAAAGTAAAAAAGCATCTAATATCTCATGCATCAAATGTAAAAAGCACTTGAAAACAATTAGTTTAAAAAAAATCCCCAGTGTCCCTAAATAATCCCTTTTCTTCCTGATCAATGCCCAAACCCAGTATTATCAGTTTAAATGTATGTACCAAAGCCTCAACCTTGTGTGTCAATTCCCCACCCCTGGATTCCAAACAGAGAAAAAAAAAAAGAATGAGAGAAAAATAAAAAAAGAATGCAACTTTGTTAAGTGTGGCGCTTAATCTCTCCAGCGTCGGGGGGGCTTGAGGTTTAACTGACAGATCGTGAGCTGAAGGAGTAGTTGTAGCTGTATCTGGAGCTCAGGTCTATGCTGCCTCGGCGGGAGCCAGTCCTGGAGCCGCTACGCGATCCGGGGGCAGACGATACGTTGTAGGGGCTGCTGATCCCCTTGGAGGACACCGAGGTGGCCTGGAGCATCTTCAGCCCGCTGCCCTCCTCCACCATGCAGTTGTCCATGGCCTCCTTGTAGGAGATCTTCAGCTTGGTCTTGGGACAGGTCAGGTTCTTGGAGTGATGCCTGGTGTCCTGGAGCTTCTGAGCCGCTCGGCTGTCCAGCCACCCTTTCTGGACGACGTCCTGAAGGGTCCTCCTTTTGCCTATCTCTGGGTCGAACAGGCCGCCCGTCACATACTGGAATTCGAGGAACCTCTGCCCGGCCCCGTACGGCAGCCACCTCTCCTTTATCGCCTCCACCGCCGACATCTTCCGCTTGGTCTTCACGTCCTCGAACCCCAGGTGCGCCTTCTGTGCCGGCTTCAGCTTGGTGGCCATGTCGTCGTCTATGATGCCCTGGCGCGCGGCTTCTTGCACCGAAAGCCTTTTGCCGGTGGTGTGGTCGATGATGCCGCCGGTGCAGGCCTGCGCTTCCAGCAGACGCTGGGCTGTGATGGAGTCCAGTATGCCGCGATTCAGCGCCTCCATGATGGTTATCTTCTCAAGACTGTCCGAATCAAATATGGCCCCCACGGGGCTTTGCTCGTCCAGCACCTCCGACGGGGAAGCCAGGGTAATGGAGATGCTGGCGATGTGCTTCAGCGAGTTCGGGGAGAGCGGCGGCTCCTCTTGCGTGGAGCGGAAATGCTGGCCGGAGCTGACGTACTTTGAGGTGCTGGTGCGCTGCGTGGTGCTGCTGCGCTGTACGGTGGTGGTGTGCTGTGTGGTGCTGGTTTGCTGCGTTGAGCCGGCGTGCTGAGTCGGGGCCGAGCGCTGTGTGGAGGCGCTGAAGGAAGCTTCTATGCTGGTAGAAGCCGCGGGCCGCTGAGGACTCGCCTTGCTGGTGATGATGTCCATGAATTGAGTAAGATTCATCGCCTTAGAGCGGTATTTGTCAAATGTGACCTTGTCGATTAGGCCCTTCTCAAGGCAATCCTGGACATCGTACTGGATGCCTGTTTTCCGGTCAATGACCATGTATCGGATAGAGCCGTCAGGGGCTGTGATGGCGATCTCCTCCCACTCACACTCCTGCTCTGTGAGCTCCAGGTAGGTTTCATAGTCAATGAGCTGCCTGTCATAAGCCTCCTTCACTGACATTTCTTTATTTGTGTCTGGGTCCACAATCACCACTCTACGCTTGCGAAGGGTGTTCTTCTGGGTGGACTTTTTCTTTTCATGTAGTGGCAGTAGGACCAATCCTGTTTTTTTGTCAGTGGTGCACCTTTTTTTAAGCTGCAGGTAGGTCAGATTCTCCTCGGTGTTTGGGTCAAAGAAACCCTTTGAGTCGTCATCCTCACTGGTCAGTGTGCTGCTCATTTCCTTGTCGAAGTATCCCCGCTGATACGCGACATCCACATCTATGCGATGGCTAAATTTGGGGTCAATTATGCCACCGCTTGCAATCTGAGCCTCTAGGAGCCTGATACCATGTCCCCTTTCAATGAGACCTGTCTCAATTGCTTGAAACAGGGAGATAAGCTTCTCTGATTTGGGATGTTTGTACCCAGTCACGGCTCTTTCTGCAGACAGGAGTTTGTCCTTGAACTCTTTGCCAACCAGACCTTTCTGTACTGCCTCCTCCACGGTCAGATACAGGTTATTTATGGGGTCAATCACGAATCCCGATGCGGCCTGGGCTTCAAGTAGCTCCAATGATGCTCCTGGTCTGAGTAGTCCTTCTTTCATGGCCTGGTAGATGGGCAGGATCCGACCGTTGGCTTCGTCAAAAATACCCGCGATGCAGGTTGAACCCTGAAGGTATTGCCTGAGCCTGATCTCAATATCCTGGCTTGATATTTTACCTGCTCTTAATTGATCCACGTCTGAAGGTTCGAGCAGGCAGGAGTCTACTAGTTCATTGACAGAGACCTCTCTTCGGAGCCCCTTCACCATGATCGGCTTCTGTGGCGCTGAGAGGAGCAGAAGGCCGGTGGCAGGGTCTGTTCGACACTTGACCTTCAGATCGATGTAGCTGGAATCATCTTGCGTGACAGGGTCAATGTAGCAACGTGGCCTCTTGTTCAGCGCGGAGTAGAGTTCTTCATCGATTAAATCCCGATCCAGAGCTGCATCCTTTGTCAGGAAGACGCTCAGGACAGGGTCAACGATCCCTCCAACGGACTCCTGAGCCTGGAGCAGACGGAGGGTTGTTTCCCAGTCAATCCAGCCCTTCTTCATAGCCTGTCCTGCAGACAGAAGCTTTCCATTGGAGGGATCCTTGAAGCCGGTGCAGGCATTTTCAGCTGTCAACAGCAGGTCTCTGTCCTGGAAGTCTACTAGGTGTTTGGTGACAGCTACATCCACAGCCATTTTTTCGTTTGCTTTGGGATCGATTATGAAGCCTGTTGCAGCCTGTGCCTCCAGGAGCTTGGAGGCACTCTGTGGTGTGAGGAGGTCTTGATTCTTAGCCTCAGTGAAGGACATTCTGCCCTCAGGGCCATCCATGCCGGCAATAGCGCCTGTACCTTTCAGATAGAGCTGGATGTCGAGAGCCACCTCCTGCACAGTCTTCTGGCCCCTGAGCAGCTGGGAAAGTGTGACCTTGTCGATGATCCTACAGTCGTGCAGCTGATGAGCGGTGACCTTCTGGCGAATGCCATCAAAGAGGAGTGTGGAGGTGTCCACTGTGTCCATTTCTGTCTGCGTCTGCTTGTGGTACACATCTGGACGCTGCCTCAGCCTTCTGAGCTCTGCCTCCAGGCTGTCCCTCAGCGAGGCCAGACTCTGCATTTCCTTCTCGGTGCTCTGCAGCTTCACCTTGTACCTTTCCTCCACCAGCTTCAGCTCCGACAGAAGCCTTTCAACCTCCTTCTTCAGGGAGTTCCTCTCCTTCTCCAGTGCGCCCTTTTCCGATTCGTACTGTCTGACCAGTTTCTCTTTCAGCTCATACTGAGTCTTCCAGTGCTCGAAATCTTTCCTGATCTTGTTGTTCTCCTCTTGGAGGCGTTGTTTCAGCCGAAGTTCAGACTCCAGGGTGACCTTGACGCGTTTTAGCTCCTCATCATTCTTCTGACTCTTGGCCTTGTCCTGGTCCATTTGTTTTATCCTGAGCAACAGGCTGTCCCTTTCTTTCAGGATTGCGTCGTGCTGACCTTGAGATTGCTGTATCTTCATGGATGCCTGAAAATAAAAATAACAGCAAAAAATTCATTAGAAAAAAAATGTATTCAGCATTACATGGTCTAATGTAGCTGACTATCCTACTTCCAAAACCTGCAAGCCATTATTTACAATACCATATGAAAGCTAATATAGATAATTCAATATGTTTATGCATTCCTAAAGGTGTTTTACAAACACATATTTGAAAATATGGAAATGTTTAGGTTGTGTGTTAATATAAAAAAAACAGGCAAACTGTGAGACAGACATATTAATATAGCATGCATCTGGCAACTATTGTTATTGTATTACTATTGCATTGGACATGCAACAAAATGTGTACTTTTCATTGAATATTTGCATTATATATATTATTTGTAAAACACCATAATTACAGAATAAGTATTCAAAACCAAAGCACAGAAAATTTTGCTAAAAACATTTCTACAAAATCAAGACGTGCTGATTAGCTGGTTCATGCCGATGGTGAGGGGTGATCCATTGAGCACTGAATCAATGTTGATTTAATAAAGGCAGAAGCAAGCATGCTGTACAGCAAAGAGTCAATTTAGTCAAAATAGAAATTATGTTATTGATTGGTTGTACAGCAAATGAGCGGCTGAATCAGAGGCACAGGCAAGAGTTGATTATCAGAGGAGCAAAGCTGTTGGTGCTGCCTAAATGGAGGACAAGCCATCCGCTGCCACTTAGGTATCGAGGTATAATTGGAAATGATCCAAAGTACCTCCGTCGCTTGCTTTTGGATTTTGTCTATCTCCAGTCTCAGCTTTTCCCTTTCTTTGGACAGCTCTTCCATCAGCCTCTGGTACTCCAGGCTGGCTTTGCTGCTGTTCTGCAGCTGAAGCTGGAGGGTGGATATCTGAGCCATGGTTTCTTGGCCGCTGCTCTCCTTGGACCTCCTCAGGTCGCCCAGCTCCTGCTTCAGGGCCCTCAGCTCCTCCTCCAGCGTCAACCGCTCCTTGGTCAGCTTCTGGGTGAGGCTCTGCAGATTCCCGATCTCCGTGGCGTTGCTGTTCAGCGCCCTGCTCTTCTCCTCCATGGTCTTGGACAGGCTCTCGTTGCGGAGGTTGGCCTCCCTGACCCGCGCCCGCTCCTGGGCGAGCTGCTGCCGCAGGGCCTCCAGCTCGGCGGAAAGCTGCGCCAGTTTCTCGGTGGCGGCCTTCTGGTCCCTCAGGCTCTTGTCGAGGCTCTCCTGGAGGCCCCTCCGCTCCTGCTGACCCCGCCTGTCTGCGGTGGACGTCTCCTCCTGCTGCTTCCTCAGCAGGTTGATGGTGGTTGTGTGCTCGGTGAGTGACTGCCTCACGGTGTTCAGCTCCGATTCCACCCTCTGCCTCCTGCTAGCCTCCTCCAGACTGGCCTTCTTGTGACTCTCTGCCTCAGCCTTAGCCGCCTCCAACATCCTCTCTAAATCTCTGATCCGGCCCTGAAGATCCGCTATGGACTTCTCCACCTTGCTCCTCTCACTTGTCTGCTTTTGCAGCTCAACCTTGACCATGGTCACCTCCTCCGACGACACCTTCAGCTCGTCTATGACCTGGACGGAGGACGCATACTTTTCCTGAAGTTCATTCAGGGCCAGCTTGAGTTTGGAGATTTCCGCCTCAAGGGCCCTCTTCTTCCTATACTCCTCCTCCAGGTTCTGCGTGAGCGTGGTCAGCTCATTGTTCTTCTCCTGAATAAGCCTGTTGGCACCTGCCAGGGCCTCCTTATGCTGAAGTTCAACCTCGCCCCTCTGCTTGATGAGGGTGTCAATCTGGACCGTCAGCTCCTTTCTCATCGTGGACTCTTCGGTCCCCGCTGACCTCTGTTGCCTCACTTCCTCCTCTGCCTTCCTTCTCATCGCCTCCACCTCCGTCATGGAGAGTCTCAGCCTGTTCAGCTCATCCTGCAGGTCCCGCTTCTCATTTGCTAGCTCTTCGTACTGCGTCTTCAGGGTCGACGAATCATCCTCCTTCTGCTTGGAGACCTTCTGGACGTGCATCTTTGTGATGTGGATTTCGGACTCGTAGGTCGTCTTAAGGTCGCTTATCTCCTTGCTGTACTGGTTCCTTACCTTGGAGAGCTCAGACTCCAGTTCCCGCTTCCTGGATGCTTCGTTCTCCAGCTGCATCTGCAGCCTCTCGATCTCCCGCTCCTTGTCCTTGACAGTCTTCTCGATGTCGATCTTGGCGCAGTTGGCCTCCTCCAACTCCTTCTGCCTCTTCCGGATGATGACCTCGTACTCCTCCTGGTGGAATTTGTACGTCTCCTCCAGGAGCCGCTTCTTCCTCTGCTCCTCCTCCAGCATCTGGGTGAGCTGGGCCAACTTGTTGTTCAGCTCTGAAATCTGGCTGCTGGCGGCAGTTAGGTCGTCCTTGGCAGCATCACACTCCATAGCCTTGCTCCTCTTCACCTCCTCCAAGGACAATAGCTGGTCTTTGGACTCTGTGAGCTCCAGCTGGTACTTTGCCAGAAGGTCTCCAAGAGACTTGTTCTTCTGGTTCTTCTCTTCCATTTCCTCTCTTAGCAGCCTCAGCTCTTCTTCCAGAAGGTCAATCCTGGTGTTCCTGATCTGAATGGTTAAGAAATCAAGGTTCCGGGTTAGTATGTGCATTTGTGTGACTTTGTAAACAGTGAACAGTGATTTTAGCTTGTCAAAGTGGTTTTAAGTGAAAGCCCTAATATACAAGTGGTGGAATATTTAGAACATGGCAGAGAGGAGCATATCATGTTAATGCAAATGTTTTAATTAGTTCCGTCTTAACCTGCATGTGCACAGGTACAATGCCATAAGAGTCTGACTCGGGGTGGAAATGGCAATAATTTTACAAAAGACACGATAGAACAGTAAGATGATGTAGAACAATTTCAGTCAGCATCATTTAAAATGCTTTCCACAGCAGGCTAAACATACACAGATATTCCGTAAATAAGTCGGAATTCAACCACTTTCATTTGAAATTAAACACAACACTTGCACCTTCAATGAAACATCATCAACAGAGTCAAGCTTACAATATTCTGGAAATCATACACTGATGCGCATTTTACTGCACCTAGACTAACATGTACTGTATATACACTTTTTTCTCCCTGGTGAGTAAATCCTGACAGTAACACAGTTTTCTCTTTACACATTTCACGAATTGCAAATATCACCAAATATCACCCTACAAATCACCCCCTACCTTCAGCTCCTCCATGCATTTCAGCATTTCAGCCAGGAACTTGCCGTAGTCGTTGGAGTTGGCCAGGAGACCAACGTAGCGGGCCTGCAGGTCACCGGCCTGAAAAGCACAGGTTCTCGCCAGTCAGTGCGCCGGCAAGTTAGCTTGCAGTTAACGTTGTAACAACAACTCTAGCGGTACAGGCACATTGTGGAAAAAATAACATTTAGTTTTGGGGTGGCTACCTAAGTATTACAAGAATTAATATGTTCCACAATAATTTTTATGCATTCTAAAATCAACAGAAACATCCGCATTTGACACTTAAAAATACCTCATCTGTGACAGTGGCGGCAGGGGACTGCAACATGGTCCTCTTGATGGGGATGTTGAGTAGAGTCTCTAGGCCTGAGGCGTAAGAGGCCAGCTGCAACTCACAGTCCTTCCCAGAAACAAAAGACAAAAAAAACAATAAAACATCTGTACCGGTAAATCATGGCTGCTGGGCAAAGAGTAGGTATATTAAAACCCTTAAAGGTGTAAGATGACAAACATGTGATTAGAGTGTTCTTAACTGAACATTCTAATGCTGACGTAACAGTCACTACTGGTAACTGAAAGCAAACGGAGGTCTGGAACACTGCCTTAGAATTTTGAATAAAAACATTCCAAAAATCTTTCTCATCAAAGGGCAATGTAAAATCGGTGTCAGAGGAAGCACCGTAATGGATGGTTCTGAAGGCTGTGGAAAGAAAGTGTTTCTCACTGAGGCAATGCAGCCTAGGCCTGCGCCGGTCTACCACACCTAGAGGTGTGCCGCGTCCATCACACCGTTACCGTACCTTGATGGAGGCAACACATCTGCTAGCATCCTTCAGAACATCTTCCACCACTTCCCTCTTCTCTTTAATTTCAGAGTTCAGAGCCTGTGAATGAAGACACACACACACACACACACCCAGGTCAGCAGCGAACATAACATAACAGTGAATAACACAATTTATTTGTAACAATTTTCAATGGTTCACGACGATCCAAATGAGTTAACAGCATAGGTAGATAGATAGATATAAACAGACAGGTTTGTTGATTCATCGATTGGGTCGTTACCTTCTGCTGGTTGACGTGCTCCATGAGGACTGTGACGTTGTCAAACTTGGCGCTCTGCAGGGCATCCTGGCGCTGGCGGGTGGCGTCGACCCAATCGCCGAGGGAGGTGCTGGTTGTGCGGTACTGCTTCAGCTCCAGCAGGTACTTCTCCAGGTCCAGCAGCCTGGGAGAGAACATGGAAATCTCTCACCAAAAATCTCCCCGATTCCTCAAAACAGCGACATTCACATCTAGGCACTTGCAGAGACTGTTTATCCAGTGACACAGAAAAGCATGTACACACAGGCTTAGGAAAAGTACAGAGAGTCAATACCAAGTAATTAGTGTCAAATCCAAGAAGTACATAACTGTAAGCACCATAGTAGCTGAAACAACCATGAACACGTGGATTTGTCCACTCACTGCCAAACTAATGATAAAATGGCGGACGAACCATTCATCGATCAGGCCAGTTTTGACATTTACAGTTAGCCGATTTGTTCGGTTGCGCTAACATCTGGACACAGGAAACCCTGCTGCTTGACGTAATCATGACATCATCGTGATGACATCATCACACGTTCTGTATGGGACGCACTCCAACTGGCTTAAAGGGGTGCATGTGACGGTTGAGTAGAGGAGCGAGAGAAATAGAGAGAGAGAGAGAGAGAGAGAGAGAAGGGCTCCTGCCTGCTGTCAAACTGGCTGTGGATGCGGTGCCACCGGTCCGCCAGCTGGCCCGTGAGCTCGGAGTACTTGGTCAGGTCCAGCTGGCACTTGGGGCAGGGCTGGCCCACCTGGGTGTGGAAGGCCACGCAGTCGCTCAGCTCTGCCTCCAGCTTACTCACGATGTGCGACTTGTCATCCAGCTCCGATCTCATGTGCTGCAGACGCACAGATACACACACACAGAATATGCACACACACACAGAAACACACACACACACACACACACACACAGAAACGCACACAGAACCACGCACACAGAAACACACACGCACACAGAAACACACACATTTTTTATTACCTCTGGGAAATATCCACTGTGCCGTGTGATGTATGTATTTATTCATTGTTTGATATATTCGCAGATGTTTTCACATTAATATTCATGAGCTGCGAGGTGATGTCATACCAATACCTGGTTATTTCGATAAACAAACTCAGCGGAGCTACAATCCATAGCTAGCTGGCTACTCTAAAGAGAAAAAAAACTTGGAAGCTGCTGTTGTGTCATTGGTTGGTTCCCTGAGACCCAAGACTAACCCAGTCTCAACCATAATAACATTTCACTTTCCAAAAACAAAATACAAAAGGGAAGCCTGGATTGCAGCTGTCAAAGAGGAAGGATAAATGCCAACAGCCCTAAAATCTGCAGTTCTCACCTCTCACTAACATTAAATCAATCAACTTGATATTGATAGATCATGAAATAGTCATGGCTATGAACATTACTTAACACTGAAGTTGTGAACAACTAACGTCAGCCAGCATAGGCTGTAAACATTTGATAAAGCATCGACATCGACTAGAACAGCAGAGGGGGTGCTAGGTGACGGTTGCTAGGGTACCTTCAGGGTAGCCATGTACTCCTCCACCTCGTCAGGATCCAGAGAGGTGGTCTCCTTCTCCGTCAGCCGGGCCTCGTACACCTTGATGACATCATCAGACAGCATCAAGGCCTGCAGCAGGGCCATCTGCTTCTTCATCCTAGCGAGGAAGACAGTGGAAGCAGTAGAGTGACAGGCTCAAAGTCTGATCTGTATTTTTTTATTTTTAAGTCTGATGTAAATATGTATTTAATGACATACAGAAAAATTATGGGAGGAGTTAAAATTGTGCATTAACAAAGTAAGCTGCGTATGGCAATCTTGATGGGGTGAAAAGCAGGCCCATCCTAGCCTCTCTGTGAGGTCAAACCTCAGATCAGCAGATGTGCTATAATAATGATGTCGCAAAAGCGCATGTTCCGTATTGCTCGCATCCGATTGGTTTAAAGGAAGCACGGCTTGCCTCTCTGTGTGGGACGAGGAGTAGCCCTCCAGGGCGCCCAGCTTCAGGTTGATGTGGTTGAGCTCCAGTCGGAGGAACTTGACTTTGTCCGAGTCCGACATTCCCTCTAGGGATTTCAGGATTTTCTCCTTCAGCTTGAGGTACTCGTCCCGGATCAAGTCCACTTCCTGCTCAATTCTCTGCAATGGCACGTGAACACAGGTTACAAGCTTGCTCGGACTAAAACCAAAAAGCTCCCTCTAATCAAGACTCTTCATCCATCCTTCATCCATTAGCTGACAAAATTGGGTAGACAATTTCAAATGATTACATTTTATACAACTTTTTGCTTTTGTACAAATTGTTCCCGTAATAAAAGCAAAAAAATAAAATCAGGTTTTTTTTACCCAGTGTTTAATTTAAACAATGCATTGATGCAGATTGTGCATTTCAAAGGCACTTGGTGGTACATCCATTCACAAAAAAAGAACAGGGGCATTATCATCAACCCCTTTTGCACAACAGCCAGAGAAGAGAGGGGCCCATTTCTGACAGTACTAAGCAAATTTACTCTTGGATTCCAAAGGGAGGGTGTTTTTCTGGGGGTTGAAGGGGGGGGGGGGGGGTAGGGGGAGAAATACGTACCTCCAGCTGGAGGAGGCGCTGGGAGCACTCCAGCAGGCCGTCCTCCCCCAGGGGCAGGAGGAGGTGCTGGGAGACGCCCTCGTCGGCAGCTTCGATTTTCTGGCGCAGCAGCTGGAGCTCTGTCAGCAGAGTCAGCTTTACCGCTGGCTCCTTCACCACAGTCTCCTCCGCTTTCTCCCCCTCCTTCACCTCTGTTGGCTCCTCTTTCTTAGGAGCTGAAGCAGCTGCTGTGGGCGGATGAAAAGGTGTATTACACCCCTTACGGGGAGAAAGACCCCCCCCCCACAGCTGCCCCCATGGTCCATGTAGTAATCGACCTCAACCATGACTTCAGGAAGGGCACTGGATGGAAGACTGAGAACTGCGTTTTGGTTTTTCCCCTTATAAAACAGATGCGACTCAGTTCACATTAGTAATCTTATAAGAAAAAAGATTCTACAAGAGCAATTTTGAACATAATTTGACTAAGACGCTGATTGCAGATCATGTGGTAAAAAAAAAAAATTAAAAAACCAAGCCATTCAATTAATAATCAATACAAGAGATGAACAATTCCAAAATGGGGTGGCAAAAAGGAATAATCAGATAAGATGTGAACACTTACTGTAAGCAGGAAGCTGTACAACCAGATCGTCGTAGTGGGTCTGGGCCCCGGTGTACTGCGTCTCGATGAGCTTTTTGTCGTCTTCGACGAACAAATCGGAGCCTTTGGAATGGCGTGAGAACTCCTGGTAGTGAGTCTCCAGGCTCTTGATGATGTTGCGGTATTCCTCAGGCCGCATTTTGGAAATCTTGGGAAGTTACGGACGAACGAGACAAACGGGAAAAAGGGGGGGCATAAGTTATCAGGAATTGCTGATGCATTAAAGAGCTTGCCAGGTTATGCAGCAAAAGCAGAGACCCTTGAGATGGTCAAGACCTTGAAGCAACGCTAGATATTCTCTAGGTAGTAGGCAAAGTGAGAAGCTGAGATGAGGTGTATGGTCTGTTCTTGTAATCAAATATTCATGTTTTTTCATGTTCTTAAAGAAAGTAATGCATTACCAACCAAATTTTTTTTTTAATTAGGTTTTGTGGTGATTCACTGTGGAAGTTTCAATTGGGAGGACCATGAGAAGGAGGGTTACCATGGTAATGGTGAGAGAGTTGATGTAGCTGATGTCCTTGAGGCAGTACTGCCAGGAAATCAGGCTCTTGATGTTGATGTAGAGCTGGTTCCAGATTCCCAGGATGGCCTCGTAATACTGCTCATTCCTGTTTAACAGAGGAACCAGAACTTCATCACCGGCCTTGTGATCGTATCTCAGAGCCGTCGCTCCAAGATTTACGCACAAGTGGCAGGTTGACGGACCAGGGAACATATCGATATATCAGTGTGATCTTTTTCATCATTTAAATGCTTGTCCCCCTTTTTCTCCCAATTTTTGGAATGCCCAACCTTCACCAGCCTCATTGCTACAATCAATTTGGGAGAGCGGAGATAAGTATGTGGTTTCCTCTTAGCCACATGATGTCAGGCCACTGATCTTTTCTTTTCAACATAGACATGAAGGATGAATGAACACTTCATGTCCAGCTTTAGCAATCAGTTTGTGGGCGCCAACTTGACCAGCGATGAGTCATCTCAGCTGACCAAAGTACAAGCATGCGTCACACTGCAGGGCTGGCCAACCACAGTCAGCACAGGCACAGTCCAGATTCAACACCAGACCATGGAGCCCATCCACACACTGGAGCAGTACCTTGACAGATAACAGACCGTGAGGCCCATCCACACACTAGAACAGAGCCTTAACAGATACCAGACTATGGGGCCCTTCCACATACTGGAATAATGCCTTAACAGTGGGCCTCATCCACACACTGGAACAGTGACAGATACCAGTCCATGGGGCCCATTCCCACACTGGATCAGATACTACACCGTGGGACCTATCCCCACACTGGAACGGAGCCTTAACGGGATGCGCCGCCCAGCAGCCCCCCATGCATTTGCATTCCTATGACGCGGTGAAGTCCGGCGGGTCTTACTTGCTCGCGAGGTTGATGCTGAGCGGGTTGGGAGGAGGGATGAGGAGACACACAGAGGGAATGATCATGTCCAGGCCCCCGGGCCCCATGACCTGCCACTTGCTGCGCTCGGTGTTGTCCTTCAGAATTCCCTCGTTGCCTTTGAAGATGACTTTCTGTGAGAGGGACAAACAAACGAAACACACTACAGCCGCTGGGCCATTCTACAAGTTTTGACCCCTAAATGTGTGTTTGATAATAATTGTATAATAATAATAATAATAATAATAATAATAATACTCTATTTATATAGCACCTTTCATACGTAAAATGCAGCTCAAAGTGCTTCACATAAAATGAGAGGGAAAAAAAACAAGAAAATACAAATAATAAATAATAAGTATAATAATAAAGGATAATAATGATAAAATAATAATAATTTAATGTAAGAAAACAAGAACACAAATAAGATATTGAGGTAATTATGCCCGCGACCCTGCTCAGGATAAGCGGGAATAGACAATGGATGGATGGATGGATGGACCTTCATTGTGGTCAATCACTGCACTTGCAGTGAGCACACGTGTGTGAAGACGAGCATGTCTGACCTGGTCCTGCATGTAGTCGCACAGCGCTTGCACGATGACAGGACTGTTGCTCTTCTCCTCAGGGTTGCGGGGCCTCAGCCTCACGATGGCCTTGGACTTGTTGACCAGGTGCTGCACCTGCCGCTTGTTCTCCATGATCCTCTCCTTCTCCTTCTGTGGGTCGTCCCAACAGCACTCAGCTTATCACCAAACTCATCAACTCAACCCCTGACTCTTCAACTCATTACAAATTCCCTCAACGCCTCCCCCAGCTCAGTCCCAGATTCTTGAATTAATCTCCAAAACCGTCAACTCAGTCACCACTAAGCTGCTCCCTTACTTCAGGGACAGTTTTGGGAATAAATTGACTTACATACTACTGATAAAAAAACCATAAACATACGTTATTAGCACATTGATTTTTTTCAGATAGCACATACGTATGCTCTCATGTGTTTTTGTATATAAAATATGTTTGTTAGACAGTACATCCACAGGTCCTGCCATTAGCGTTTTTACTCTGGCAACAGTGACTTGAGTTCATCGCACCTCCAGATTCTGGATCATTTCTTGAAGGGTGTCCAAGGGCGTGTTCTTGTCACAGGTGAACTTCTTCCGGACATTTTCATGCTCCTTCTGCAGATTGCTGTATGTCTCATTCGCCTCCTTGAAGAACTTCAGTGAGCATTGGAGGTAAAGAAAAAAGTTAGCATCATCCAGTACCAAGCTCAGGATTGTAACTAGCGATACTTGTCCATACTGAACTACTGCATGCATGATGGCAATGGCCACCTCTATTCCAGGGAGACCACCTCTCCCTGCTTTTCTCTTTTGCCTCATTTCTTAGGTTTGGTTTGAAATTCGTTTTTCTGTATATTGAGTTTTATGCTCTGGTATTCTTTTGGTCTGTTTAGCTTTGTTGGGAGTACTTTGCGGTTGACTTTTTCATTTTTTTCTTTTTTCCCCAATTACATAATCCAGGAACAATTCTTACGAAAGAAAAATGACTCAAACAATACAGTCATAACCTCATACACACCAATACCAAAAATTTAATTGAATAACTGGCGGGTTAAATACTCAGGAATGAGCCACAGCACTGAGCAGTTGAGCAGTACCTGGCTGTAGGCTGAGTTCTCCTTCAGGTGCACCTGGATGCATTTGGTGATCTGAAGCAGCCAGCTCCACTGGGTCTGCAGTGTGTCCATGTAAGCCTGGAGAGAGAAAGCACCGGAGGCAGCAAAACGTTCAGATTCAGGGAATCAAGACATCGCAGCCAACTGTCAAAAGAGCTGTTCCTTCACCAAGTTTTTGGTTTTTTAAACTTTCAGCCGAGCCGAATTCCCTCCCCGCTGGGGGCTCTACCTCGATCTTGTCGGACGCCGGGTGGGCGTTCTTCAGCAGTCCGTCCACCTTGTGTTTCAGCTTGTTCAGAAATTTTTCCTTTTCTTCCAGGTCACTCATCAGTTTCTGCGAAAACAGAGGCCGATTCAAGACTGCATCAGCGCAAAATTCTGCTTAACCCAGCCGTGCTATTTGCAAGCAACGGGTCCATATCTGGCTGAATCACACCAAGGTAGCACAAGGAGACATTGAATCCAGTAAATTTTTGGGCCTAATAAACCTAGATTTGGGAACTACAAACAGGGGAAAGGCTGAAGTACAGATTTATCAAACATTGCATTTTACAAAAAGTTCTGGGTCTTGTTTTTCTCCAGAAAGTCAAAAAAAAATCATGAAATGCTCATACTGTTCAGTATGAGTCTCTGGACCTGGAGACGTCTTATCGGTCGTGTTGGGGCTGCAATTCCGTTTTCAGTTCAGTCCATTCCCAAAATGAAGTTAATTAATTGAAAAATCCCCACAGGCCATTATGGTAATTTTTCACTTCACTTTGTGAACTGACTGGATAGCAAACCCTGATTCTCAGGACGTCAGGCCTTGTCCCCAAACGGCGAACACCCTCACCGAGTAGCTCTCCTGCTTGTTGGGGACGTAGACGTCGATGTTCTTGTCCCCCCAGTCGAACATCAGCTCCTCTTCCTCCCGTTCGTTCACCCACATGATCTCCTGGGAGATCTCTTGGATGATCTTCTGCAGGTCCCTTAGCTGGTTTGTTCGGTCGAAGGACAATTTCTGGAAAACACACACACACACGTCATAAGCCTACTGTAATTGCATGCTTTTGTTCCTGTGGAGGGGCCGTGGAGGGGTTTATTAAGTGACGTTAATCCTTTATGGAGTAAGATTACAAATATATAATCAGAATGTGAATTCTCGAATACTGATGTAAAAAACTCACTAGTGGTAATGGAAAGCAATGGAGTTCCAGAACACTGACTTTAGAATTTTCAAAATACATTCCAAAGGGTTGAAGGAATAGCTCACCTGCAAGCTGTCCCATTCCTGTTCCAGTGCATTCAGGGCTGCTTTGTCACCCTTCTGTATCTACAAAGACAAGCACATTTGATCATGGTGACCTTTAACTGTCCAGAGAGCCTTTACCTTATCTATCTAAGTACCCTACCTCTTATGGTACGATGTGAGTTGTGTGGTTCATTCCTTCCTATGCCAGTCAGAGATGTGAAAATAAACAGCAGTGAAGAGAATATTGTAGATAGAGGCCCACCACTGACTGCTTGATCACTGTATTTCAGTTTAGGTAGGAAGTTGTTAGGATACACAGGTATGAGGGTGTTAGGGTATACTGGTAGGAGGGTGTTAGGGTATACAGTTAGGGGATTGTTAGGGTACACAGGTCACAGGGTATTAGGGTACATGGGTAGGAGGACGTTAGGGTATACAGGTAGGAGGGTACACAGGTAGAAGGTAGTTAATGTACATGTGCATACCAGCTCGTCTCTGGCCTTGTCCACCTCTGGGCTCCGCTGGATGGTGCTGTGGAACTTGTTGTGGTTGATGATCTGCTGGTCGATGACATCGCTGGTGTCCCCCCACGACGACGTCTCTACAAGGCGCTGTGGAAGGCATCAAAGGGGGGGTTTAAAAAGGAAGCACACACCCTAATTTAAAAAAAAAACGATTTTAAAAAATGGCAGATTACTAAATCAGGCTTTACTCTTGTGTCTGCAGCGATTACTAACAGAGTTCTTGCAACCACTCCGGAAGCAACAAAGCCGGCCCAAACGGAGAGCTACCCGGTCATTCAATAACTCAACCGGCGAGACTGCCTCATGTTTGGCTATTCATGGGGATTTCAGGCCAGTTTCACAAGCACTTCCACCATTTCGCGTAAGCGATTTAGCTGCATCGCCGCAGGCCTGCGCAGATGCCCCGGCTCCCAAACACAAAGGAGCTCTTTGTCCGCTCTGAGAGGAAACCGGCTGTGCACCTGCACTACCTGTAGTACCTGGGGGCCCCTGGGTGTCACAGCTCTTTGTTACCTGAGCAGCAGTGGTTGGTCAGTCACACACAAATGAGGAAGATTCTGCCCCGGGTACACCCTCCAGGACATGTGACCCAGCCTTCATCTACTGTATGGCGCGAAAAGAACCACACACACCCCTCGCATTTTAACTCATTCTCCACTTGGGATGCAGAGGCAAATGCAATTGCAGAAACTTACTGGGAATTTTGGGGCCCGTATCCTCAAATTCCTCATTTTTCACATTTTATTATAACTATCAGTATGAGTTTTCTGAGCATCAGGGTCCTGCAAAGAGATAGATTCCTCCCCTGCAGAAGATGTAGCTTCTGGACTGTGGTCATTTTTAAAATAGTTCTGTGAAACTACCTCACACCCAGACTAGAGTTTTTTGTTATAGGAACCGTGGAGTTTTTTGTTATTTTCTTGGAGTACCTTAGCCTCACCAGAGCAAGGGCTCAAACCCAGCGATCAAATTGTTGAAGGAGTTATATCTTTTCAAAGCTTAATTTGTAATTAATTGACTAGCTCCTACATGGCTTCTAGACGATTTCAACTAATGGGTCCAAAAGGTCGATTTTAGGCGGTTGAGTTAGTCTAAGTTATGCCTCCCCCTCCTTCAGTGTACAAAAACAAACAAAAAAAAGCTTCCTGAAAGATTCCCACAGTGGCCTCTGGGTGGCAGCAGATAGTCACACAGACCTCCCCTGCAGCTTGTGAACTCCCGTGTTCTTATCAGCATGGAGCTATGTCAGGAATCCCAAATGCACCAGGGCCTCTGCTTGACCTTCGATAAAGCCAGTCCACTCACGTTTACTCTCTGTTCAGCGGCTGTTTTTTTTGTCTTTCGTTGCCCAAGGTCTGTGATTTACCGCAAACCGAGCAGAGCGCAAAGTCCACAAGTTTCTGTGGCTTTGAATCTTATGCCAGTTGTTTGTGTCCCTCAGCAGCTGGAGAGAGAGAGAGAGAGAGAGACGAGGAGCCCTCTCTTTGAAGGAGAATAAAAAACAGCCATGCCGAGCTGTCTACTGATAACTCCACGCTGCGCTGAATCATATGAACGACTGGAAATAATAAGAAACGAACCGAGACATGATCTTGTCTATGACATCACAGGCATTCCACTGAAGTCTTCTAAGCACCTGTATTCTCCTCACGTATTATGGCTTAATATCAGTTTTACTGATAAGGCTGCACCCTTAAATTTGCCCGTTTTTTTAAAGTACTTCTTCCATCTGTTTTTTCTCAACTGGGGTTGCGCTGCATTTCTCACGAGGGTCTCACGGAAGGAGAAGTTTACGAGCCAGACGCACGCAGCTCAAAGTGCAGGGCCAAGCACAGGGCCAGTGGGCGTTGACGACTCCAGCCACATAGCTCAGTTTTTTTTAGTGATATGCCTGTTCCTCTACATCTCTATATGATCTCCTTTCCTCTCCTCTCCTCTCCTCCCCACCCCTCCTCTCCTTCCGCTCCTCCGTCTGCGCGGTGTCTCATTTCGGTGTTCGGAGCACCCTACAGCCCCCCCCCCAGCCCTGCCGCTCCACAAACCGGTTTGGAGAAGACGTTTTCCATGGAGGGCCAGTTTCTTCAGGCGTTGCGGGGGGGGGGGGGGCGGTACACGACAGCCCAATCAGACGGTTACTAGCCACGCCGGGTCCCACGCCGGGCCACGGCCGTTCCCCACAGGCTGACGTTTAAATGAACCGGAGATCGCGGGCGTTCGGAAGATGGCGGCGGTACCTTCTGCTGTCCGATCCAAGCGATGGCCTCGTGGAAGCTGCGGCCCGGGTCCTCCCAGCTCAAGCTGCCCTTCTTGCGCGAGACCGTCCCGTTCAGGGCGAAGTGGATCCCCCGAAGCTGGTCCTGGAACTGCTCCATGCTGAGGGGAGGGGGGCAGAGCGGGAGACACAGGGTCACCTGGGCACCCCCAACATCGCCTGTGCACACCTGTGCACCCTCAACATCGCCTGTGCACACCTGCGCACCCCCAACATCACCTGTGCACACCTGCGCACCCCCAACATCGCCTGTGCACACCTGCGCACCCTCAACATCGCCTGTGCATACCTGTGCACCCTCAACATCGCCTGTGCACACCTGCGCACCCTCAACATCACCTGTGCACCCTCGACATCGCCTGTTCACATCGCAATTCTCAGGTGTCACCACCTACTTCTCTGGTGAACATTTCAAATATTTTTTCATCAAACTCTCTGACAAGCAACAAATAACAATTTACACTTACTGGGCATTTTTTTAAAGCAGACAAAAATACATATCATCCAGCTTTTGATTGTGATTCTGGCCTTGTCCAATCTCACTGTTGAACTTTTTTTTGAAATAGCAAGGAAATATAAATTAAACTCTGCTCACTCTCCGATATACACTCCAAATCATGCTGTAGCCATAAACTGAATGTGATATGCAGAATCAGATCAGTCTCTAATAGTGAAACATGCTCAGGTA
Source organism: Anguilla rostrata (assembly GCF_018555375.3). Lineage (NCBI taxonomy): Eukaryota > Metazoa > Chordata > Actinopteri > Anguilliformes > Anguillidae > Anguilla > Anguilla rostrata. The sequence goes on from NC_057936.1 coordinate 64,415,332, forward strand.
GCTTTAAGAGTCGCACTGTTGCATGCTGGGAAACACAAAGCTGGCAAACAGGCTTTCTCCAGACATCAGCCACAGGACATTGACACCCTGAAGCCAGAATGAGGTCAGGTCCTCACGCACACCCTTTGCGCAGGAATATAAATAGAGGGAGAGCGCAAATGCTAAGTGTTCTTATCACTTTGGGGAAACTGGACCGTCCCCACACACGCTCCCGACCAAAAGCCTTGACTACACCGCGGAATTATGCACCGCTACCCTCAGAGAAACAAGCCGCGGGTTCAGCCGAGGAGGAGCACAATAACAAGGTCACAGTCTCTCACAGGTGTTTTACCTTTTTAACAGAAACAAAAGCCCTTTTTTTTTTAATGGGAAAAAAAAAGAAAGTACTCCCAAGAGCACAAAGCAACACCGGCACAATAGGAACAGCTGGACAGTTATACTGCGTTCAGTTTGAATGTTCAGTGCAGGAGCAGTCACTCCCATCGGAAGAATGGCTGAGGGGCAGATTGCACTGTCAGCACCACATACAGTATTCATGAGCGTGAAAGGGAGGCTCTTTCATAACACCCTGCTCCTATTCAGGCTTGACCTCCCCCCCACCCCCCGCCCCCTTCAGTGACACACCCCTGTGGAATTTCTGCACCCACTATAATCCCCATTACTCATGATATTCGCCCGTTATCAGCACCGAGGCCAGACTTTACGCAATCGCCAGCCAGCCGACCCCGCTGGACGGGCTCGGGGGCGCGGCCTGGGGAGGCAGTAACCACCCCCCCAACACTTCCTGCCAGTCAGGAGTTTATACTGAAGTCATTCAATACCGTTTAATATGTGCACCTCAGGTCAAACTCCACATAAACAACGGCTGGGAAATAAAATAAACAAACAGAGCAGCGCCCTCTAGCTGTACACGAGAGAAGCTGTGTGGAAACTACTCCAAGGGAATTTCCACTTGCACCCCCACCCTCCCGCCGACCACTCACCCCTTAATCGCACTCCTTGGGCAGGTATTGCCCAGTTCAAAACTTTGAGTCTCGCATCTGGCCGTGGATACTCCGCTCCCGCAAGCCAACCTCCAGCCTGCAGAAAGGAGATTCGGAGTGAGGGGGACGGAGATGGGCTGGTGCTCCTGCTGATTGACACGCGCGGTTCAATGATTAACGCGAGCCTACGGCCGCTATATCATCACCGACCCACACACCTGACAATCATCACCCCTGACCTTCTCCTACCATCGCCCAGTCTAGGGCCCAGACTTGAGTCCTCCCAGCTCCCCTGCATTGGATGTACCTCTGGGCACACCCGCCCACCTCCATCCCAGAAGAAGAGAACAGATCGGGAGGGCATGTGCTACTGTCAGTTTCCATCGACCGCTCCGGAGCTCTGTGTAATCGATACGCGGTTACCCTACTCCTGCATCAGCAAAACACCCGAACAGAAGCCCTGCCCATCTCCTGACAGACTGAACACTCACCTCTTCAGAATGCTCCACGGCTCCCCTGACCTCCTATAAATGCCCTTTCTTTTGCTCCTTCTTTCTCTGGATTTCCTTTCAGATAATGTTATCGGTACAGCTGCGCAAAGATAATTTATCTGTCTAGTCCTACCTCCTTTTTTTTTTACACAATACAAATTGTTGTTTGTAAGGTTAAATATTACACTAGAGTATAAAATGAACCTCTGGGCCTATTTGGTGACACTGCATTCTTGTATTTCTGAGAGACAAACGTATATTCTCCTCTTTTGTACATTGCTCTGGATGAGACCATCCGCTAAGTGACTGTAATTAATGTAATTTAATGACCCCAAAGGCAGCCCCTGGTTGACAGGCAAGCAGCGTGTGCTGAAAGAACACAGATCAGGTAAACGTGCTGTGGTCCTCTGACCAGCCCGTTTTTCTCACTCTATCTTAACGTCAATTAAGAGATTTTTTTTTTTGTACCTGCAATATACACACAGCATACATATTTAACCGGCAAATGGCCGCTTAGCTACAAATGTTAGCACAATGATGTGATGTGTGAATTGACATTACTGTAATCATGTTCCCGGAAAGTCGTAAAATGGAAATTTTATTTAAACCATGTTTGCATAGCAGGAGTTCAGGATAGGATGCCTCCTGAAAGCCTGCCATCAGGGGTGGGTTAAAGCCAGGAACTACTAGGTTCAAATTCACTTCTACTTTTATCGATAAGATATTTTTCTCTTACTCAAAGATCTTTTCGTCTAAACTTACACACTTGCTATTCTTAAGAGTACAGAAATATTTGTCTTGCACTCTTAAAAAAGGTACTAACGGGAAAACACAACTGTGTATAAATGGATAACCAATAAATTGCGGGGGGGGGTCCTGGTTGGCATAGCAACTAGAGGAACGTGCTATGAGTGCTAAATTCAGCTTGTTAATGACTCGAAAACAATTGCAGTTCCGGGAAAGTCGTTATCCAGGTTCGGCACCATTACTCACATAACTCTGAGAAATGGATGCTCCCTTTCTTTGTAAGTCAATCCGGACGAGAGGGTCCAGTAATGTAATGTAATGCAATGCAACGCCGCTCTCCGTTCCATGGTACTGTCTGCTAGCACTACATCCACAAGCTCCCTCCCACGCCTTCTGCGCAGCTTAACGTTATACTGCAGGTTTGCGGCGTGTCATGACATGACATACTCCCGGTTGTGACACTAATGCCTCGAAACGATCACGCTTCGCCTAACCGTATTTGTCGGCCCCTTTTAAGTCCTCCGCGATCAGTGAACCTGATAAATCACTGAACCTAATGTGATTTTAACAGCCGTGCCAGACCCACAGTTCTCCAGAATGGCAGACTTGGCAGTCAAGCACCGGGACCTGGGTGACAAGCCACAGACGCGGGCAGCACAAGTTTCAGAGCACATGCTTCAGTGTGGACCATCCCGAGTTATCAGGGGAAATCTGGAACTGTTCGGAAAAAAAGTCGCTGAGCCAAATAAAGATGTTTTTGCTAAATAAAAAGTCAATAAACCTCACCGGGTCACTTTGGATAAGGGCGTCTGCCCAACGAATAATTCAGCTACTTGCTTAGCAGAACTTATCGATCTACTGCAAATAAACGTTAGCGTCAATGGTCCCGACCGCTGGAGGCAAAGACACACATGTATCCGTTGGCAGGTCGAATGCCTTTGTCGATACTCGGTCGCTGGATTCGGTACAGATATGGCTGTATAATTAAATGGAAACTCCCTCGATAGGTTTTTCTGGAACACGTGACGTACGGCAGACGGGCGCACCCGCTCAACATCGCAATAAATAGCAAAAAGGGAAAAAAAAGGCGAGACATGCTCCCCCCTTTGTGAGGGTCGTGTAAAATTTACGCGCGGGTGAGCGGCTTTCGGATCTGCTATGCCTCCGGGGGGAGTTCTGTTTAGCTCGGTACATGACTTCCCCGAGCGGGGTGAGGTCGAGGATCTGTGCGGAAAGAGGCAGGCCCGTACCCGAGCGAGGGTCCCGGCAGAGCCACGTTCAGACACACATCGCTACACCTGTCGCTTTTGGCAAGTGTGCACACGTATGATATTTCACGCCGTGCCAAGAAACTGACAGGGCATCCAAACTGAGGTATTTCGACGAAGGCACGCCTCTCAATATATCTCTCAGTATTTTAATACAGCAGTCATTTCTTTTAGCATGAGACACACCACTATGAAACATGGCACAAGCATTTCGCAATTAAAACTTTACATAAGAACCCAATGTCATAAAAACAAGGAAATGATCCCTTTCTAGTGGATCGTGGGTTTTTTTTGTTGGTCATGGATCACGTATCAGTCATAAATCACATCATGTGTCAGGTCAGGCGCGTCCCCCAAATAAAAAGGAGAAGACAACAACCTGTGCAGCCCAGGTGTCCTGCTAACGCACACCCTCAACATTCCAGCGTACATTCTGTGAGTGAGTTACGCGCTTATGCTGGTGCTTGCAGAGGCCTGCGGACAGGACAGCTCCCAGCACCGGCAAAGAGCAATACACGACAAGCGTCTTCCACGGAAGACACCGCTGACACCGAGGACTGGACCGCGCCGACACCAGCGAGAGCGCTACACGGTAAACAAACGATACGCCACCACGGAGGAGAGCACTTACAGACTGGAGGACGAGCTCCGCTCTGCTCAGGTAGTCCTGGCATTGCGCGTGCAACAAGGAGGCCTTCTGGTGAATAGGGTTGACCTGGTAAGAGCTGGGAGAGCACAGAGGGTTTGCACATCACAAACAAGCCATTTAAGCCCCCCACCCACGCCCCGTGTGTAATACTGCTCTTATAAATATCTGCCGTTGTGACTTTGATGGTGCAGTTGCATTTTGGCCTGCATATCGTCTTAATGTAAACAATATCGTGTATACGTGATGTGAGAGAAAGAGAGATGAATGTACTGTACGTCGCAGATAAGGGACAGTGTTATGTTTAAAGGTATGTTTAAATGCACGGTTGGCTCTGTTTTTTTCCCCCCCAAGCCAAAACAATACAGAACTCTAATGAGTTGTAAATACCAAATAACATTAAATACAACTGTTTTTACAGAATTGGAGGTTTCAGATTAACTGGTCATTTAAGTGAGTGTTGTAGTGTATTGGCTGGGTTTGTTGTCGTTTGTTTTAAACAAACGACAACAATTATTTATATTAATTATATTATGACGTATGTTAATTAGCATATTTACTATTACCCTTTCAAGAGAGAAAAAACTGCATACAATATTTTGCTGTCAATCTAAGGATATTTTGTCCAACAGAATATAGGCTACATATGGTGAACACTATGCATTATTAATAAACATAATTTAGGATGAAGACAGGGTGATACCTTTTGTTCACTACAGTATTTACATGTATTCATATTTAACAAGTGGAAAATATATAAAAATATTTTCAGGTGCAAGGGGCCTTATGCGTGACCTTCAAAAAATGCTTTTCTTTTTATTAATCTTATTATTAATCGCCATTCACGTACAGTTTGTGTTTCGCAGTCCATGAAGTCTTGTTTATATGCTCGACAACAATTTTTTTATTGAGTAGTAACGGTAAAAAATCAGTAGGCCAGTAGGCCTAGTCATGGAGAAAAACGGTAGGGTACATATTTGACCCGTTGTATCATGTCCATTTACAGTGTAGGCTCCACTTTAATTCCGGCGACTGAACGTAGTGACCTCGGCGATCATCTTAACAAAGCAAGTCATTATAGTGGTTTTAGACCTTTGGAACGTCTTACGTAACGAACCAGTGACATGCATAAACTCCAGGTATGCAGTGCTGTCCATTACTGCACATTTACATTCTGATGAGTTAAGCCTAACCGAACAAAACCAAGCCATCGATCGTGAGAAATACGACATGTTTCCCGAGCAGAACTTTGTGTACAGTTGGCAGGTGAAAGCGAAAGAACGACAGCATAGACTCTGACCTGTATCTACACATTTCTGTCTGCCCGGTGTAGGACTAGAAAAAAATAGTAACAAACTGTCATTACTTCATTTTTTACAAATAAAACAAAAACTTTCCCGCACGTACCCTCCGTATCCTCCTCCTCCGACAGAAGTTTTGGAGAATGAATAGGTATTGTAACCCCCTGCGTAGTCTCCACCGTATCCATTACCGCCTTGCCCATCGCTCCTGGCGTAAGCGTAATTCCCACCGGTGACGTCGGACCTGGACGTGCTTCTCCTAGGCAAGGTGTTGAGACCCCTCTGTGATCCGAACGAACTCATTTTAGGAAGCCAGCGAAGCACTCCATACGAAATTCTACTGCAAACCAAAACCCGTCACCTCTGCGCATTTGCAAGCGTGAGCGAACGCGGCAGCGAAGCGAGGCCCCACAGCGTTCACCTTTCTCGTCCCAGAGCGCGCAGAGACTAGTTCCCAAACACGGAAGAATCCGGTTTTGGCAGTACTAGACCACACCTACAGTGGCCTCTAAAATGATTAACTCCCAAGCCCCCCCCCCCCACTACCTCTCTCCCCTCCCCTCTCCCCCTCCCCCCCCCCCTCTCTCTCTACGTCCACACCTTTCTGTCACTTGCCTGGGGAAGACAATATATTGGGGAAGGTTATCTGTTTCTGACGTTTGACATTTATGTCGGCTACAGGGATTACCGTGGAAGCGCTTTTCTCACGCTCGGTATCCAAATTAATGAATTAATTAAGCAACCAGGAAGACACCACTTTTATACACGAAACCTACTATGCGTGTATTTTGCAAAACAAATGCTTAACATTGTTTGCACTGAAACTAATTTTATGTTATAAATTATTATACATTATAATCCACTCCACTTTACCTTTAAAACACAAGCCACCCTCGTTTAGCCACATTGGCAAACTGAATAGATCCCGAAGATACGTTGCGGCTATCTATCACGTCATTAAAAATTTTGGAATGCACGATATTTCCGGTGTAGGCGTTGTCGACCCTGTACTCCCTGTCGCTGAGGAACTTAATAGAATGCATCAAAGATCTACCATAAACCCATACGGAAGAGTAATACATTTAAATAAATGTAGGGAAATACATAATCTATTTAAATATATTCTGTAATATATGTATCAAATACATAAATTAATAACACTTATATAAATATATTTATAAATAGACTATATGCCCAAAAGTATCTGGACACCCCTTGGTCTGGGGCTGTTTTTCATGATTTGGGCCAACCACCTTAGTTCCAATGAAGGCAAATCTTAATGTTACAGCATGCAATCACATTCTAGACGATTCTGTGCTTCCCCAGGATTTTGGGGAAGGCCCTTTCCTGTTTCAGCATGACAGTGCCCCTGGGCACACAGCAAAGTCAATATAGAGATGGTTTTGTCGAGAACGGTGTGGAAGAACCTCACTATTGCTCTTCTGGCTGAATGGAAGCAAATCCCTGCAGAAATTCTCCAACAACTAAAGCCTTCCCCGAAGAGTGGAGGTTGTTAAAGCAGCAAAGGGCGGACTAACTCCATATTACTGGCCATGTATGATTTATACACACGCACGCACACACACGCACACACACATATTAAATTAAAATGCATGTACTGTATATATTTACATATATTTAATTTTTCCATATGGGGAGATTATGGATCTTTTTTCTTTTTTTCTGTTTGGGGCTAAATGTTTTATTATGCTTGTTTTATTATTTTCTTCCTGATAACAAGGTGATATGATGATGGTGACAATGATGATGATGATGATGATTGACTTAGGCATAGAATGCCTATGGATATCTTGATGACTGACTATTTACAAGTTAAATCAAGGTGAGTAAACACCCACGCAAGGTAGCTTGCAGTCCTTTTGCTGTTTGCCAGATAGAATGTTTTCGATGCCATTAAAGACACAGTTCCACATTTTTAAAAAGTATATACACACAAAACTGAAGCTACGCAGATAATAAGTTTATCATCCATTCACTGCAGAAAGCAAACAGAAGCTGTGGTTTCTGACACCAAAGTGGTGCACGTTCTGCAGTCACTCCCTGTGCGACGGCTTGTTTAGAAGTGGCCACCAGATGCAAAAACAAGGATGCGTTCGCCTGGCACGTGCCCCGTTGTTGGGACGAGCTCAGAACCACTTCAGAGGGATGTGAGCACAATGCCAGTAGCAGGTGGATTAGGACGGCCTCCTGCCATTCTGAGTCATTCAGAGAGACGGGGAACACAAAGAAACCGCAGGCTGGTGAAAGCCATTGAAATGCAAGTGGAACAGATGCTAACAAAAACCCAAAAAAGTTACATCACATTGCATTACATTACATTACAGGCATTTAGCAGACTCTCTTATCCAGAGCGACGTACAACAAGTGCATCAGTTCAAAAAAAGTTGGTTGCAAGCTCAAGAAAATGGCAGAAATTACTTTTTTTTTTTTTCCAAAACTGCTGCTGTATTTTCTTCGGTTTAATCGTTCCTTGACTTGTTTCAACAAAACTGCTTGGTGGTGCATGAATATTTGTCTCACCAGAAAGTATGGTCTGTTCTCGCAAAAAACAACAGACCAGGAGTAAATGCAGTTTTTTTTTTTTTTTTGGCTGAGGCTTAAAGAAGCAGCTCTAGATATGTACCCCGCCCATCGCTGTCACTCATTCGCTGAGCGAGTGCCTTAATTCCACAGTGAACCACAGTAATTATGCTAACCACTAGCAAAAGAAAAAATGGCAGCAAGGTAGTCGCAGCCGATCGAAGAAGATTGTGCTCGGCTGTTGTTTCCTCTTTGCTGTATTCTTGAAATGGCTTCACCTGTTTTGCAGAGGCTACACTGCCCCCCAACTCATGCTGCCAAAAGAAGAAAAAAAAAAAATGTAAAAAGTTTCACCAGAGAGGTCATTTCAGAGACTTGCACATCTTGGTGAAATTGCACCCACCTGTTTATTTGACTGTGGCCACTGCAGCAGGAGTGCCTGTCATGCTGATGGACAGCCGTGGATTTATTTAGCGACGCGAGGCATGCAAAAGTGAGAAAAATAAAGCCAAGAAGCAAAAATGCATCAATTACCCTGTCTGGCATTCAGCATTGGACATTGGACGTCTATGGTCCTTTGGTAGACTAGGGTCCAGGCTGGTAGTTAAATCAAGACGGTGTGCAGAAATCTCAAAAGTTACAAAAAGGGATTCTGACTTTCCTAAAAATACGGGTTTTTTATAGTCTTTTTTTGTGTGTAACATAAAAAATTAAAGACCGGCGAATGCTTGAACAGGTGCAAGGGGAAATAGTTCGAGGCAGCCAGCTTCCTCACGCTGTTTTGTTCAGAGAGAATACGTTTCTGTTTCTCAGCAGCGCACGCTGGACTGCAGAGGCCTACTGCAGCACTCGTTCGGTAGCATTCCTCCTCTGGAGCGTTGCCTTCCCCTCGGCCCGAGCGATTCCTCCCGAAATTCGTTCTCGCCGCCTGGGCTCCGCGATGTTATCAGCGCTCGCTCGGGGCGGAAGCGCGGTCCGATGACGAAATAAGGACCCCCCCCCCGTGCGTGCGGCCCCCGTCCCGGACGGGGGGGGGGGGCTGGAGGGGAAGAGCATGCCTCTCGTTTTTGGGTCCCCGGGTCGCCTCTCGGCACGGCCTGAGGCGGAGGGGGGCCCCGCCCGGGGCGTGTCCGCGCGATCAGCTGACACCCCGCTGCAGAATTTCACCCCTGGGTGAGCGCAGCCATTTCCAGGGCCACGCCCATTTTTTACATTTTTTTTAATTTTTTTCATTTTTGCAGTGATTCTGAAATAAGCAGCATGGCCCAGCCATCAATAAAACAGGCACATGTTATTCAAATTTATCAAAACATTGAGCCAACTGAGAACAAAACAAGAAGAACGTGGTAGCTATTCTTATTGGTGAAGTGCATTAGGCACACACACGCACATACCTGTGCTGTTTTTTTTTTTTGTTTGTTTTGTTTTGTTTTTTTTGTTTTTTTTTACGATGTGCCTGCAGGCACATTCTTGAGAGTTTTCTGGATGTTTGTACCTTGAACTTTCTTCTTCTTTTTTTTTTGCATTGATTTGTAGGGGATTGCTTTTGACAGCCTGTTCTGAAACTCAGAACAGTAAATTTGCTCAATGAAATCCTACAGCCTTGTCTGTTAGGCTCTGATTTAACTCTCTAAAAACAACTGCACACAACAAAGTTTCGTTCCTGTGTCAGACCACAGTGAATCATTTTCATCAAGAATGCTGTAGCTCATTATTATTATTTTTTTCCAGAATATCAGGTTAAATAATGATTATTCTTTCTGCCAAAATAATTACAGCCATTACAGTTGGCATGGATCTGAGCTGCCCTCGTGGTGCCGCCAGTATGAATTAGGCTAATCTCACTAACACTGGTTCTGCAAATTGTGACACGTTCCTGAACTATGGCGCGCATTCTCGCCTCCTCCTCAGTTTACACAGACGCTGGAAACCGGCTCGGCGGAGGTGTCTTCTTCACCCAGAATGCTTTGTGCTCCGTTTCATATACGCCTCTACGAGAAGGTAAATATCACACCTCTTCTCTGCCACCGTGCGTGAATGCGCTCGTACTTCGTTGGCCCTTCTCCGGTCTGGTCCCTGTGTGTTCTCTGTCTTTACTGTGCTCTTCGCCGCGTTTTACACCCTGCGTCAGAAGTTTATATTTGCACATGTGTATCACATCTCTGCCTTGTGTTGTCCACCGTTAACGTTTTTTTTCTTCCCGCATTCGCCCGGCACACGGCAGAGTAGAACTTCAGCAGACACGGCAGAGCAACCAACATTATTCTAGTTTTTTTTTTTTTGTTGTTTTTTTTTTGTTGTTTTTTTACATGCAAGCCATTTCCACAACCAGATTTTTTTATTTTTTTTCTTTCACTGAAGTGATTCACATTCAATACCTCGCTCAAGGGTTCAGCCGGCAGCACCCAGTGCCGGGAATCGAGCCCTGCAGGCCTCGTAGTCGTGCCGTGTTTGTGTGCCTGACGAAGAACGGCCTCGTCTTTATTTGTCCTTATTTGCATACGAGGGCATAAAAAACAAATCCTTTCCCTGGTTTCCCGTCCTCGGCCGCGCCGCCTCCCTCGTGTTGCCGCTCGTCCTGTGACTCACGCCCCCGGAGAACAGAAAGGGAAACCGGTCGGGCCGCTTCGTCGCGGGTGCCCACCTCCTCCTCCGCAGATTCAGGCACGACGGGGACCTCGCCTGGGCCGCGCCCGTGGGACAGACCCCCCCCCCCCTCCTTAAGGGCGATGGCGGCCCCGTCGAAGGGGCGCGGCCGCCCCAGCTGTGCCTTTTGTTTTCTTTTGGGTGGGGTTGGGGGCCTCACCTGCTCTGCCCGACATCCCCCCCCCCCGCCCCCCCCAAGCCAACCACTCCCCGGCCACGCCCACACCCACATTCTAATCATCCAGCTCTAAAGGAGCGTCAATCATTTGTTCCAGGTGGTTTTTTTTCCCTGTGGTTTTTAAAAAAAAACTTTTAACGGGGCATCCTCTCCCCCGCGGTGACAGCCGAGCCCGTCAGAGCGAGCGTGTCGGGGCACGCCGGAGCGGCACGGTTCACACCGCAGCGCCGCCACCGCCGTCTGCAGCCCCGGCACGGCAGCGTGTGATTATCGCTTCTCTGAGGGGGGGGGGGGTGACGCCTTTTCACCCCCATGGCGCTGGGGGGGGGGGGGTAGGGGTAGGGCGGGGGGGCGGAGTTCTCCGGCGAATCTCAGCGTCTTCTTTCCTATTCCAGACGGTGCTTTCATATCACCTGCTGTTGGCTAAAAGTGACATTTAGCCAGACGATAAGCACTCTCCCATAATCCCTCTTTCTTTTACCTTCCTCAGTCACCCAGAAGCATGAAATCCATTTACATACTGCCTTTTAAGGACCCCAAAGGAGTTGGTGGGGGTGTGTATGTGGGTGTTGGGGGGGGGGGGGGGAAGCAACAATGCATGGAGCCCACCTGGGAGAAACAGAGCAGCCATTTCATGCCACAGAATTCACCAGGCATCTCACATGAGCTGAGGAGGGGAGGGGTGAGGGGTGAGGGGACAGAAGGGAAGGGAAGGGAAGGGGAGGGGAGGGGAGGGGGTGCTCATTTAGCCCCTCCCTCTTTGGAATTTGGCCGACGCTGAAAGTAAACTCTGCATAATTTAGAGGGCTGCAGCTGCCACCAGGACAGTGCACTGGGACAAACTGCATGGCTTTCTTTGGGAGGCCATCGTAAAAAAATAATAATAATTCTACTCGTATTTGGCACGTGCACAGGTAGACTCCAAGAAATGCTGAAGCATTTTAATCCGAGCGATTCATTTTCCCCTTGCTGTACTGTTTGGGATGCTTCTGACGCTCACCTGTAAGAGGTTCACCTGCGGGGGGGACACATGAGAACCTGTGTGCGTGCATCCGATACGACAGCTGGTGGGCCTGCGTGATGCTGAACCTGATACAGGTGGGCGTAACTCTAGACCGTGCCTCAGGTCACCGATTGGTGGGGTACAAAGTGACTGCAATGTCCACTGCAGGAAATGCTCAATCACACTTACATGCTTAGTGCGATTAATTGAAAAAAAAATATATATATAAGCTACAGGTGTTAAAGACGTCTGAACAGAATTATTGCAAATGTGTCACCCACTCTCCACTCTCCGTTGATTCCATATAGAACCCTCCACAAATACTGATACCTGCATATTCAATCTTTAAAATGTATCATTAATTAAATTCACAGTGTTTTCTGTTTAGCATATCTGTCATGATTGCCATTTGCAAGTCAATTTATCATACCTAAACTGCACTCAGAAATTCCAGCAAATATTCTCTTCTGAATTCCATGAATTTCCATTCCAGTTTAGAACTGGAAAATGAATTGTTCATTGTACATTTAGAATGTATTCTAAAACATGTTTTAATGAAAACACATAATAGTAATAATAATAATAATAATAATAATAATAATAATAATACTAAACAGTATTTGTGCATTGTTCAACCAAACAAATGTGTGTGTGCATTTGCGTATTTGGAAGAGTGGACGGGTTTAACTGCGTGAGGTTGGCAGATTAAAATGTCACGCCTCGATTCAAAAACCTGCAGGAATTTAGCAGAGATAAATGAAGCGCTGACTCACGCAGAGATGGTTATTAAGAGCTGGCAGAGAGTTCGAATCTGTTATGAACAGAATCATCGTTCCATAAATTTGTCTCCTGTCAGAGCCTGTGCCTCTGTTCTCAATAGGTAAATATAAAACATATTATGACGGCGATGGTCACAAGGAAACGCACTAATAGTTTACGACAGACGGCGTGTCATTTTTTTCCACTCTTCTTGCCTTTGTGTAGCAAAACCGTGACGTGTCTTCTCAGGCATAATTATCACATATTCTAATGCATAACACATTGTCCTGATTACCGTGTGATATAATTTCCAACAGTCTGTTTGACTTCCCATGGCAGGTTTCGCACAACCCATCTCTTGGAGTGTTGAGAGAGGTCGTACAAAATTAGCGTCAGACTGTCACTGACGTGGCTGTGAGAACATGGCATGCATTTTCAGAAGAACAAGTGGAGAGCAAAGACATTTGTTTTACATACAAATATGACATGTAAGGCCAACACGCACAAAAGAAAATTCCTGTGTTCAGAAGTGACAGGATAAACGCATATGGCCCCCACACTGTACATTCTGTGGTATATTCAGCAAAGTAGCTTGTTGACAGGCAGACAGACAGCACCGGGAGAAGAACTATGATCCAAGCACACCTGACTATTCGTTGTCAAGGAGAGCGACGCTTGTTTCCACAGAGACAGCCCTGCAAATAGAAAATTGACAGTTTAAAATCAGCTTCCGTAGATGAGGTACCGTGGCCCAATCACTGCATTGACTTTTGGTAAAATAAATACAGCTATACGTAGCAAAATTTGGGAACATGTATAGAGGTAAGATTATCACGGTGATCAGTAAATTTTGGTGAGAGAAAAGGCCAAAAAAGAGCATGTGATACTAATTTATACAAGCTTACTGCAATGTTTTGATTTCTTCACCATTTATATAGAGAAGATTTTTCGGGTACGTTGTGTAGAATGCGAGACGTCCAGGTGCGACGTGCTAAGCTGGAACGGCTGCAGGACAGAGCACTGGCGAGTCGTGACACACACACGAAGAGCCCCAGAAATGACCACACTTTGTAAACTGACGTCTTGCAGCGCCCCCTGGTGGGGGGGGGGGGGGGGGAGAGAGAGATGGAGGGAGGGAGAGAGGTGTGTGTGTGTGTGTGTGTGTGTGGTGGGGGGGGGGTGGGCTCTCGGCGCGACACTGGGCGCTGGTCTTTCTGGCATACAGTTTTAGGTGCCACTCATGGACCCCAAAACCTTACAGTAAGCAATGAGGAAAATATAATACATTTTTGTGCACTGTGCCACTCTTAAATTCTTTTTAATAATATATATATATATATATTCCAAAAAACTAAATCGTTTTATTTTTTTAATTGTGATTTTGTTGGGAAAAGACTTTTCATCACGCTATTGCACTACTTATCCAGCAGAGGGCCGCAGAGGATCATTTGGATTTTTTAATTTATTTTTTGTCACACAATTTTGTGATTAATATGGGGATAGCCGGTTTGCCTTCGGGACAGAAGCAATGAGATCAAAGGGAATCCCTGGCAATATAATTATACTGTATCGCGAAGAGAGCATCATCGTTTCATCGTATTCCCCAAGGATATATCCTACTGCTTTGTATGCAAGCAAGCTCACAGTGCTCTCAAATATGTAGTAATTGTACTTTCTGGTGTTTTCTCTCCTCTGAAATATCAAGGCTATCAATTGTGCTCTATCGAATAAATTCTCAAATATTACATTTCCCTCACTGATCGAAAATTCTCTCGGGCATAAAATGTGGATTTCCTGCGTGACAATTGGGCACATTAACGACCGGAATATCAATTTTGAACCACCACTCCGATCTTTTTTCTTAAGATTGTGTTGAATGTTCACTCTACTGGGAGGCCGTTGGGCATCGCTGTCACTGAGACAGTGGTCCTGGTCCTGGTCCTGTTAAGTTGCGATTAAAATTCTCTCCGTGCCACAACGTGTTTCGAAAACCTCCAAATCCTTCATAACCATAGATTAATACAATATCTGAAGCTGATCGTTTAAAACATTTTTGGGGATATCGCGCTGTTTAAGGGAAAAAAAGACAACACAAAGACGGTCTTTGTTACTACTGGAGGACCATACCCCATTGTGCTTTGGTGGTGCAATCGTCTCGCGCGGTCCCTCCAATCAGAGCGCACTGGGTGACCAACGAGGGAGGGGCTTTGTGTTAGATGCTGCATGTAGGCGGCTGCTGGGTGTACTGAAGCACCGGACAAAAAGACAAGCTCTCAGTGACACCGCTGTGCTCTGAGCAGCAAGCAATTTCTGCATCTTCGGAGATACATCTAAGGCTGCACTACGATAGAATGCAAACTGGATGAGATGGCATGCGTTGGTGCGACGCTGAACTATGACTGCCGCACCTGCAAGAGGTCTAAATTTATACAGGTGTGTTACCTGTAGCTCCCGACGGCAGGAGGTCGGTTTTGCGGTGTCACTTTTGGACTCTTGGCGGAACAGTTAACACGTCGGTATCTCTCACTCAGCGACTTGTCGATGTGTTAAGCAAATGGAAAGCAATGGTGACGAGGACAGCCGCGCGTGCATCTCCGTATCCGCACCTCACCGGGGATTGCAACGGTGTCATATTTTGAACCCGCTGTCAGCCTGAGAAGGAAGGTGTATCCAGCTCAATTCAAGGGGGACCGGGGAGAGCTTTCAAGCCGCTTCCTGGTCTATCAGAAAAGCTTATAATTTTCAAGCATAAAAATAGTTACAGTACATTTCGGCTGGCGTTTCTTCATGAAGAATTGACGCAGAGTGGCTACAGTAACGGAGTATAACGGAGAGGCTCCTGTATACCGCCGAATTTAGCACGATGGCTGTGGTCCGACTGGAAAGAGAGGACCACCAGGAGAACGGCTTTGTGTCATCCGAACCGGCTTTTCCGAGGCAGCTATCGCAGATCGACGGCTCGGTGTTGCCGTTTCTCGGAGGATTCGGGAGGTACCAGAAGCAGTTCATTTTGCTGACGTGGATCCCGGCTTTATTTATTGGATTTAGCCAGTTCTCTGATTATTTTCTACTAGGTCAGCCAAATAACACATGCGTGCACCCGCCCGTCACCCATGGGAATTGGACAGGAAGTTCCTTGTCGTTAAACGCTACAAATGGAAGCGCACCTGTGCCGTATTTTTACAGCGATGACACTCAGGGTGAAACCAATGATACCCTTTGCACGTGCAAGGAATGGAATTTCGAGCTGCAGACGGGACTGAAAGAAAATGTGGTTACCAAGGTAAGGTCTGTAGCCGGCGGTGTATAGAACCACGCTGTTGTCGCACCAGCCGTTCAGGCACACTCGTAGTGTGTAATTAGCTATACTGTCTGTTCAATTGAATGGTCGTGTCTGCTTCTGCTTCGCATGGTTACAAGAAGACGCGTTTTAGGACGCGGTACCTGCACCACTGACAGCGCAGCACGCTCAACATTATTACAACGCTGTTAGCCGCCCCTTCACGTGGTACGCGGGCGACGGGCAGAAATTCGTTTTTTGTTGTTGTTGAAAATGTACTGTATAGGCATCTCTCTCGCTTGGGCAGCGTGTATTATGTTTGATGATACCAAAAACTCAATATATATATTAAAAGGTACTCCGTATAATATTCATAGACGGCCGTGAGGACACTAGCGAACCTTGTGTAATTAAATATGACAAAAGTGGATCACGGGTAGCAAATTATTTTACTGACTTTATGAATATGTGAGCCACTGGATCAGGTAACGCAGAGGCGCGAGGTACTGTGCAGTAATGTTATGCACGGAAGTGTTACCTGCTTCCCGCGTGCAAGTCAAGTAAAGGGAAACTGGTTTTGCTGAAACAGTCTCGCTGGATGAACGGAGTGCTACAATAGGGCCCATATTTACCAAAGGTTTACATACAAGTTGGCTTTGTTTTTGGAGAAACTCAAACATGTTTTTCTTTTTATTTTATTTTTTTCATTGCCATATTGGTGTCGTGGGAAAGAAAATTATCACTTGGTCCTCTCTTCACTTGGTGTTTGAATGTGGACTTGCACCATTTTGCATGGTCATTTTCATTTCAATCCAAAACCTAGATAAGCCTTTCAGATCTCTCACTCATAGGGAAAGTAATATGAGCTTACCACGATGACCTGCAGTTGAAGGCCTGCTATAAACACAGAAGAGCACAGCTCTGCCATTCAGGCCTCTATGGTTACACTGAGTAAGCGCCTCAACGTTCTGAGGCTGTGCTGGTCTCTATGGTTACGCTGAGTAAGCACCTCAACGTTCTGAGGCTGTGCTGGTCTCTATGGTTACACTGAGTAAGCGCCTCAATGCTCTGAGACTGTGCTCGTCTCTATGGTTACACTGAGTAAGCACCTCAGCGTTCTGAGGCTGTGCTGGTCTCATGGTTACGCTGAGTAAGCACCTCAACGTTCTGAGGCTGTGCTGGTCTCTATGGTTACACTGAGTAAGCGCCTCAAGCATTCTGAGGCTGTGCTGGTCTCTATGGTTACACTGAGTAAGCGCCTCAACGCTCTGAGGCTGTGCTGGTCTCTATGGTTACACTGAGTAAGCGCCTCAATGCTCTGAGACTGTGCTCGTCTCTATGGTTACACTGAGTAAGCGCCTCAATGCTCTGAGACTGTGCTCGTCTCTATGGTTACACTGAGTAAGCGCCTCAATGCTCTGAGACTGTGCTCGTCTCTATGGTTACACTGAGTAAGCGCCTCAATGCTCTGAGGCTGTGCTGGTCTCTATGGTTACACTGAGTAAGTTCCTCAATGTTCTGAGGCTGTGCTGGTCTCTACGGTTACACTGAGTAAGTTCCTCAATGTTCTGAGGCTGTGCTGGTCTCTATGGTTACACTGAGTAAGCGCCTCAATGCTCTGAGACTGTGCTGGTCTCTATGGTTACACTGAGTAAGCGCCTCAACGTTCTGAGGCTGTGCTGGTCTCTATGGTTACACTGAGTAAAGCACCTCAATGCTCTGAGACTGTGCTGGTCTCTATGGTTACACTGAGTAAGTTCCTCAACGTTCTGAGGCCGCTGGTGACAACCCTCTAGCTTGTTAATACACTTCATCCATAGGTCTGCAGTCCAGAGAAAAAAAGCATGTTTTGCATAAAGTTCCAGTTTTCTGATGCAAGGAAATCAGCCCTAGAAACAGTTTTGTGCTTTTCACACACCTGCGTATTTTTAGTTTAACGCTCCATTTTGAATGAGACTGATAGTTCACAGGGATTTCTGCTCTTTTGAATGAATTTGGCCTAACTGAATTGCGGCCTGAACATCAATTGCATCCCAAACCAGAATTATTTGATTACCCTGACACTGGCCACAAATAGAAAGCCACTTCAATTAATTGCAACTATAGTTCTTAGGATTTCCTGACCCGATTGTGGTCTATTAATTTTTTTCAAAGGAACCTCATGGTTCATAACATACTGGATTATGGTGTAACATGATCTGATTTCCCTTTCACTATCCAGAAAAGGAAACTCATTCATTTAATTTAATAGCTGAAGGAATGATGGTCTTCTCCTGTTGTCAGAGTCAGGTCATCCTTTAATTATAATTGTTATTATACCTCTAGTTGTCATGACATTAAATCTATGTAATTTATATGCAGGGCATGAACTGGTTTCAACTGCCCTCTCGCCCCCTCCTGGCCCTGAGGAGGAAGTGCAGTGTTTCTCATCGGTGGCTGTGCGTGTAGACACCACGGTATAGTCCGGCTATGGGACCTTCTCCGTACAGGCCCCCGTCCTGATGTAGCACAGAATAGCGTGGATGTAGCTTTAGACGCTTTTTAAATTATTGTTATTATTATTATTATTATTATTATTGTTTGTTGCATTTATTTAGCGCTTTTCTCACCGGCTGGTGACCAAAAGCACTTTTTACGGCGATGAGCGGGAAACTCACCCCAACCGCCACCCGTGTGTGTGTAGCACACACCTGGGGGGTGAGGCCCGGCGGCCATTTTGCGCCAGGACGCTCGCCACCTCAGCCGAGGTGGAGAGGGAGGCGACGACAGTTTTTAAGCCACATAAAAAACTGGAGACGCTGGGGTCTCTCCCGTGTTTATTTTCCTCAGAGGACATCCTGATGCCTCGGGGAGAGGGCCGCCGGTGTCTCATCGAGGCGTCTGTTTGCGCAGTTGGGGCGTGTTTGCGCAGTCGGGTTCGTCTCTGACTCAAGGGCGCAAGCGCAGGAAGCAGCGGCGCGGTCGCAGTTATGAACGCGAAACCTTCCGGGTTCCACGTGCAAAAAAACAAAAAAAAACAAAACGTCGTTCCCACGCAACCCGTGTCCGAACATCAGATTATTTTCTGCTTAAGTAAGCGCATGCCCGCTCGCCCAGTGCCGTTTACTGAGTGTGTCATGCGATATACACTCGTATTGGAGTAAATAGTATTGTTTTCAGCTTAAGCGTTGGTGTTGGCTTTCTGTTGTCTTTCCATCTAAGAGTGGGCTGTGTTTCTTTGGAGTTTTCACTGTACATTCCACTTAAAAACAAAAAGGAGGTGGTGGTGGTGGTGGTGGTTCTTCTTCTTCCTCCTCCTCCTCCTCCTCCCCCCCCACTTTTGAGTGACAGGTGCTTAGCGGCGTATCAGGCAGGCGGGCCTTGGATAGCTTCCCTGCGTGCGGATGATTGACGGGCCCTGTTTGCACAGAAGCGTCCTTTGGCCTTTACCGTGCGCAGGTTCTTTATGTGCTGTTTGTTTGCTTTTCTTGCACCCGGGGCCCGGATCATGGGGAAGAGGGGGGTGGTGGAAATGGATGCAGGCGGTCGGCTCTGGGTGGGAAGGCGTGACGCACGGGCCCGCGCTCGTCAGGTATGGGGGGGGGCGTGGCCTTTAGGGAGCTTTTCCTCACGCCCCACCGTTGGTTACGCCCTTTACCCCTTCAGCTTCGTCAAAATAAAGCACTCAACCCTTTTTGACCTTGGCATGTAATTTCCTTGGGAGTCACTCACTGGATCACTTAGTGTACTCAAAGTCAGTCCTCAAAGTCAGTAATGGTTTTCTCTTCCGCCTGATAGGTCAGTCCAGCAATGTCGCCGATTGGCCAGAGATTACACTCGCTTGGAGTGTCAGAGTTAAAGCAGACCCTGAACAGAGGGGAAGAAGGAAAACCAGCCAGAGGGTTTTGTATTTGAGTATCCCCACGCAAAATCAGCGCTCCGAGGTTCTGGCTAAATTTTTTAAACCCTGTGCGAAGTATTCGCTTGAATGTCGAATTGAATACAGTTTCCTACTTAATGTAAAGAGAGGTGTTTAAGGTTTACTCACATTCAGGCGGCTGTGTTTTAATGCTTACACTCTGTCAGCTGACTCTTGCACCTTGGATTCGATCCAGCGTTTTCGGCATCTGAGAGCTATTCCGTCCGCCCACTCCGAGCGCTCACGTGTGAAATTCGTGTCACAGCGCAGTGGCGGGAGCGCAGAAGTACGGCCTGACGAAGGGAGCTTGGGTAGCCCTGTGCGGTTGGGACTGGAGGCGGCGATGAGCTTCGCGGCCGCACGGAAACGCGTCCTGCCGGGAGTTTAAACCGGCTGTCGCCGTGACGCTTTGTCCTTAACGTCTGGCAAGCGATTCTGGCGGATTTATGTCAACGTTCTTAGGTGACTTAGGTGCATTAACTGTCTTAACTACTGCTTGTATTTTTTCCATAGACTGCGTTGTTGCCGTTCTCGTTGTTTAGTGTTAATCAGTTTAACCTTCAGGGTCCAAGCTGCAACTATGCGGTGTTCCTGGCACTTGACGGTACTCTCTCTAGGGTTTTCGTCATACTTGTTCCTGGTTATGGTTATACACTTTGTTGTACGTCGCTCTGGATAAGAGCGTCTGCCAAATTCCTGTAATGTAATGTAATGTAATGTTCTTTGAAAGATTTAAAATTCTTCCCTGGCGCTTTTTTTTCTCGTTTCTGTCCACAATCAGAAGACAAGACGACGCGTTTAACGGGCGAAGTGTCGCGGCGTTTTTCCGCCGAGTTAACTTAACGGTAAAAACTGCGTATGCGACCGCTGCGTGACCGCTGCTCATTGGCCGAGCGGCTGACCGGCCTACTCCTTCGCCATTGCCGATTGGCTCACTGACCAGCTCCCACGGCAAAGCGGTTTAACCGCTGGATGGGAACGTTCTGGAACAGAAAAAAGCTTTTGTTGGGCAGAAGAGGACGACGGCGGCGGTCACGAGGAACTTGTTTACCTGCTGAAATATTGATGTGATGGATGAGGAGTGACAGGGCTCGCCCTTGCAGTGTTCTCACCCTCTTTGGGGGGGGGGGGAGGGGGGAGAGACGCACAGCTACGGAGATTCTATTAGTGGAGCTTAACTGCCATGCGAGCGTTCAGTGACCGGAATGGATAAGAATGGACATAATGAGCAGGAGATGGGGGGGGGGGGGGGGGGGTTAAGGAGAAACTACTACAGTCGGGTTGGACGTTTTGCTGACTTCCTGATGTGAGACAATCGGCCTTAGCAAACAGCGTTATTCAAACAGACGTCCTGCTCCTGAACAGACGTCCTGCTCCTGAACAGACGTCCTGCTCCTGAACAGACGTCCTGCTTTAATGGACGTCCTGACCAACAGACGCCTGCCCTGAACAGACGTCCTGCTCCTGAACAGACGACCTGCTCCTGAACAGACGTCCTGCTCCTGAACAGACGTCCTGCTCCTGAACAGACGCCCTGCTCCTGAACAGACGTCCTGCTCCTGAACAGACGTCCTGCTCCTGAACAGACGTCCTGCTCCTGAACAGACATCCTGCTCCTGAACAGACGTCCTGCTCCTGAACAGACGTCCTGCTCCTGAACAGACGTCCTGCTCCTGAACAGACGTCCTGCTCCTGAACAGACGTTCCGCGATCCGAGCGCTGGAATTGCTCATACCTCCGCGCAGCTGCAGTGCAGTTTCGTTATTGTTTTTCCCTCTTGTTGTTGCCGTTTATTAGTCATTGCTTTCTGTGCCTGTATATTCACGCAGGCAAAATCTCATTCCAGTGAACTCCGCCAGTTACGGCAAACTTTCCAAACTTTCCAAACTTTCCAAAAAAATGCCCCAATGACCTGAAAATCTGAGTCCAGTGAAGTTGCCCCAGTGCTCCCCAGTGCATGTACTTAGATGCACTGCAGTGCTGTTTTGCAGTGGGTAGTGTTCGAATGTGGAAGCAAGGCCTCTTGTTTCCAGAAAAAAAACTAGAAGGGCCCGGTCGTTGGATTGGATTCAGCAACACTGTCTGGCCCTGGGGTCTGACTTCCTGATGAATGACTATTGGTGGGGAGGGAGAAACATTATGTTCCTCTCCCCGTGTCATGGCAGATTTCTTTACCTGGTGTACCTTGGGGGGGGGGGGGGGGACAAAAAAAAAAAAAAGAACAACTGTGATCAGCAGAGATTTTCTGAAGGCACTACCCTGTTATGCAGGTACTACCTTTTCAGTCTAAATGCAAATGTCAGGTTAGAAAGTGCTCTTTCCAAAAGCTAGTGTACTGTGGACTGGAACCACACAGCGCAACGTGCAGGGCTGTTGGACCAAATTTGGGAAAGACATGGCATCGCAACACTCCGTAGGGTATTGTTAAAGTGAACCTGACCCTTTCGAGAGTAGGCTTTTTTTTGCTCAATGTTCAATGTTCTAGAACTCCATTGCTTTCAGCTACCAGGGGTGATGGTATCTTCAGCATTGGCATGTTGAGTGAAGAACATTCAAATCACGCACTTGTGCCATAAAGGGTAAAAGACAACATTCAGATTTATTAGAAGACATGATACGACCTGGCAAAATGAGACCTTACGGAAGATGACGAAGAAGCTCTTTTAAAAAAAAGCATTGAAATCTGGCTCAGAAAGTTATAATTATCATTTTTAAAGGACTAAGAAAAGGCTAAAGCCATAAGTGAATCATAGTGAAATGGCAAACTGATTTCAAAGGAACATTGATAATCTCACAGGTTAAGGACCTAAGAAGATTTCTGAATATCAGTTTAGAGTACAAGCTAATTTAAAAAGGAAAGGTTAAAAGCAGGAGTATATTTCAGTCACACAGTCACAGTCATGTTTGAAGTCAATTGAAGTAGTTTGTCAAGTTTAAGGTTTTTTGAAAATTATTTAAACTGTAAGGTGCAAAATATCTGAAACCCAACTTTAAAGGGCATCACATCACAAGAGCAGAGGTGATAGCTATATTTATTTCTAATTAGGAGACAGCTGAGGTATGAAGGAAATGGACCAATTATTGTTTTATAAATAAATATATACCAGTGGCTCAATCTACGCAGATGTAATGAAGTCAATCCAGACCATTTATATAGCAGACAATGATGGGTTAATGATTTAGCTCAAAGCGCAAAGCCCTACGGTAAACTGTGTCCAAGGCATTTAAATTAGAGGAGGAAGCATTTTCGTTTCATTCTCTAAAGATTTATTACCCTTTTGCTCAGATGGCAATAGCAGACACACTAGATCCTCATTTAGAGGGAGTCATACACCTCCATAGCATTGCACTTCATTTGGTAAATCTGCTTTGTCTCGCAAGGCTATCTCTTAATGGGATAGTCTCCCCAGTGACATCTAGACACGCTGCAATGTTAACGCATTCAGCCAATCGACTGAAGCTTGGATAAAGGCACGTCAGAGCTGCCAACATTAGAATATGTTTTAAAATAATATCTGTTTACTCCTGTATTTTTATAGTTACGTCTATTCTTACTTTTATGTATCGTATGGAAATTTGTTTTTTGGTCCAGACAATATTAACATATCAACTTCTTTTTGTACTTGATTTTTTTTGTTTTGTTTTTGTTTGTGTGTATTGTGTTATGACAATGCCAAGGGACCTTCAGGTGGAAATGAGCTGTAGCTAACTCGGGTGCGACGCATCGTATTTCACCTTGTGACATTCATTACACATGGCCCCTGTGAAATAAAAGAATATAAATAGCCTGAGATTAGTCAAATATGGTATGTGGTATGGGGGGGGGGGGGTATGGGGGGATTCAGCCTTGGGAAGTATGGGATTCCCTTGCGTATGCGTTGGCACCGATGTGGGTTCAGGGAAATGGGCAAACTCACGACTGGCGTCCCCCGAGGCTATAGAGCAGAATTTTTTTTTAAACGTGCAAACGCAGTGAATAATAAGCTTCAAAAAGGAAATATTCTGCCCGGTAAAAGCGTGACTCAGAGCTGACCGATGTGCAGTTTCCTGTGTGAATCGGTAAGCAGCACGGATTTCTTAGCCCTGTTGTCGCAGTTTCACTCTTCAGATTGTGCAGCGGGAATCGCTGCTTTCTCTGCTCCTACTGCAGCGCTCGGATGGCATGTTTTTAGCTGCGACCGCAGCTCTATAGCTCTGTCTGTCGGTTGGCCGGTTGGTTGGTCGGTTGGTCAACAAAAGTGTCCCACCCCGTAGCGGCCACAGTTTTCGCCCCAGGAGGCTGAAATTTGGCGTGGACGTTGGTCATGACCGGAAGGTACATCTGAGTAACTTTCAGGCTGCTTGACTAAGAGGGGGCGTGGCGATGGGCGTGGCCTATCACAAAAAGGCACTTAACTCCTGAATGGATTCACAGATTTGCACAAGATTTTGTGAAAAGGTTGGTCGTGAGCCAAAGAAGAGGTCACGTGTTTGTGTGAGGGTGTGTGCGTGTGGATGCATGCACACATGGATTCATGCGTGTGTGTAGTCGCAGCTGTTGCAGATTCGCACTTGACAGAATTGGCAGATGAATTTTAATTGACGTCCACCACTTAGGATTTCGATTTCCCGACAGTATTTCCTGGAAAACCATTGGCTGTTTTTTTTTTTGTATGTGTGTTTGTGATTATGTGTAGAACATCTGCAAACTTCAGTTTAACCTATTTAATTGGATGGGTTTTGATTAAAATTAGATGAATAGGCCCAGCCAATAAACCGTTACATCATCAGAAAAGCCTCTGATTCTGTTCTTTCACCAATTGTTATTCCACCATAGTGTTGAAGCACTCTCAGAAATAATGGCACAGGAGGTACATTTTTGTTCTTTAAAGAACAAATTTCCCAAATGTACCCTGAAAGTAACATAAAGTTCAGTTTCGGGCATCAATAATTTCCTTTTACAAGCAAAAAAAAAAACGGTGCAAATGAATTATGTTTTGTTGGCTAAGTGTACAGATGTATGTGCCTATAGGGTACCACCTCAGTGACAAGAGTTTGTACCTTTTATTTAAAGCACTTTTTCGCACCTTTTTCCCTGAGAGTGAAACCCAGGTGTGTTCATTTGATGCTTTGCTTCAGCTGAGAGACTGATAGATACCGATGGGATTTTTATTTACCCGCGCAGAGGTCATAGTGTGCAGGAACAGAAACCCACCACCACACGCGCGTCAAGCTCTGGGCCGTCTTCGAAGAACCGCAAACTGCAGCCACAGCCTTTTATGATTGAGGGCCCCTGGGGGCCTTTCGATCGACGGTTGTCCGGTCGCATTAGACCGCGCTGCATCCACGTCCGCGCGCAAGCCGCCGTTCTTCGAGATGAAAAGGCCTTAATCTCTCCTCGCCGTGTGGAGACGCTCTGGTCTTTGTTATGGCCGCCAACCCCAGGCGCGGCCATTCACGGCTCGGGTCGTCTCTTCAGAAAAGCCAATTAAAGACGTAAAACTCCGTTACATAAGCAGTCCTCCAGGAGGAGGAGGAGGTGGAGCAGGGGCAGGAGGAGGAGGAGGAGGAGCAGGAGGAGGGGGAGGAGCAAGAGGAGCAGGAGGAGCAGGAGGAGGAGGAGGAGGAGGAGACGGTGGGTTTTCTTCCTTCCTGTAAATCGTTTCCAGCAGCAGTCAGGCTGCCGTGGCTGAAAAGCGGACGCTCTCTCAGAGACCAAAACAGCGGGCGGTGCTCCGTGGACCGCCAATCCCAGCGTCCCCTGGGCCCGTCGCTGATTGGTCGGGGCGGCGCCTGGTCGCTATGGCCCAGGACGCTGAGTTTGAGTGCAGCTGAACGCAGGCGGCCGGCCACGAGGAGCTCCACTGTTTAAAAAGTTGGGGGGGGGGGGGGGGAGAGCCAAAGACCGTTGAGACTCCGTTTGTTGCCGCGGCGACCGTAGCTACCCTCCTCACTGCCAGCTCTCGCATAATTAAGCCGATTCATATTTCATACTTCAAACTGCAACATCCCCTTAGGCTTAGTCAACCACCTGGGTCATTTTGGGGCCTGTTTTCTGCTCTTAAAAGTTTCACAATTCTAATCCTGAAACCATTGTTTATTGCCTTGGAAACTTGGTAGTGAGGAAGCCATGCTGGATTTTTTATGATGGGGGGGGGGAGGGGGTCAGTGGGTTCTTATGTCGACTGGAAGTAGTAAATATGTGTTAAGTTGATTTAATAGAGAGTGCTTTTCGCTTTTCGGTGCAGTTTCACCCTTTTGATGTAGACCCGTTCCGTATTGCCCGTTTAATCTCGTTAAAAGGCCTGCCCTTCACTTTTTTTTCTTTTTACAAAGCACTTTCCAAATCACTTTGGGGGGTGGGGAGGGAGTTAACTTTTTTTATTCAGTTGGAGCGTATCCGAACCTCCCTCTCTGCCGCTGTGCTTTGGCCTCCCCCCCGGTGATTTTGCTAATGGAACGCAGTCGGTGTATATGAAAGCGGGACTGAGTCCGGAGGAGCAGCACCGCGCGCACTCGAAACGGGCCGTCTCTGTCGTCAGAGAGTTCCGGAAGCCCGCAGTGCGTTCCGTCCGAAGCCAGGCGGAGGACGTTTCTGATGCCCTCGTGCGCTGGCGTTACTGCCCGTCCAACTTAAAGCAGGGGTAAAATTTTGAAACTGGACGATAGGACTGTACACCTAACTTACTTACAGCAGAGGCTGAAGCAGCTGTTGTTTTTTTTGGGGTTTTTTTACCCCGTTTTTGCGCTGATGGTCAGTCGGTCTCTGTCCTGCAGGACGGCCTTCTGGACCTTTCCACCTTAGTGTGCTGTTCCCAGCTCCTTCCCCGCTCTTCTCAGTTCTTTGTCGCGCGGACATTTTGTCCGTTTGTTCCGACAGCTGTTGCCACGGCGGGGTTCCAGGCTGCTGCAAACACTACAGTCATCTGGACAGACATTTAACCCGCCTATTATGCTGAGATTTCATGATGCCTGTTTCGTTTTGGGGTCAAATTGACCCCAGCGGTTTAAACCGACACAAAATTATTGTAATAGAAAAGTTTGCGTGTGGCCTTGTTAATGTCTCCAAAATTGTTAGCTTCTATCTCTAAATATTTGAAATTTCTGAGAAGCTTCTCATTTTAGAGACTGAGGTTAGTGAATGTTCGTGTTGGAAAGTGCCTCCATAATCCCCCACAAAAAAATCAGAGATAAAAGATAAATAAAGGTTGTGTATTTTCTTACGTTTTATCCAGCTACAGGGCCTGGGGGGGGGGGGGGGTCATAATGACCACCCACCACACCTTGGTTCGTAGCCTACAGGACCTTTGAAAACATACAGTGGCATCATGTTTACTATATTATACCTATATTATACCAGTCAGACGGTATCAAGATGAAAAAATAAGGTTAACTGGTTCATAAGAGCTGTCAAACACTGAATGAGGCTCATTTGGTGAGGTTTTAAAACTTTTACTGTTGGCTTTAATTTCTACTGTGCTGCATGATCAGAATCCCTTTTTTGTGTACTGGTGGGCTCGTAAATGCAGCTCTTGATCGACCGTTATTCATCCCACCCAAGCTGATATTTCATTATCCGCGTGTGGTGGCTGGAGTTCCCGTAACAGAGACCAACAATTCGGAAAGCCTATTTTGAAAGGGCGCTTTATTTTCATCTGCTCACAGTCACATACGTGACTCATTCTCTATTCCTGAAGCGCGGAACAGAATCCCCCGTTGGACACCGCTGGTGCACAATTCGCCAGCACTATAATGGGCGGCGGAGAGACAGAGAGAGAGAAAAGCCAACGCGGGCTCTTCCTCGCACGGGAATGTGCCGTGCGAAACACTCGAATCTGTGTTTGTGGCGCGCGCCCGCGAGGAATTCTGCGGCGAGGAGTGTTCCGCTCCCTGTCCGCGCGGGCTGCGTTTGTCACTAAAAGTTAGCGGTGTTGCTTGCTCGACAAGAGCCGCCTGTTCCTTGCTGCGGCTGCCCGGCGAGCGGGCGGGCTGGCGGGCTGGCAGGCAGACACGCGTGAACTCGGCGGGGCTCTGCTTAGGCACGGCTAGCGTGCATATGCGCTCCAGCACCCTGTACGCAGACGTCACAAGCAATGTTGTTTACGTTCAAATTTAGCAGCCATCTCAAAATAGTAAACATGCCAGAGGAAAAAAAAAAAAAAAAACATCTAGCAGCCTACGCTTAAAGGGTGGACTGCACATCCTTGCATCATTCGTGTTTTCCTCATTTATGTACTTAATTACCATAATGCTGTGAATGAATTACCGTTATATGGTGCACAGCACAAAACCTTGGTGGCTTACCTGGCCTGCATCTGAAATATTTTAAATTCACTGCTGCTATAGTGTATTGTAATGGTGGGGGGACTGGACTTGTGACCTAAAGGGGGCAGGTCAGTTCCCAGGTAGATCACTGCTGTTGTACCCTTAGCCTAAATGGCTTCAGTTCATGTTCAGCTGTATAAATTGATGCTGTGTATAAATGTAAAAGTTGTGTAACTCCCACTCGATGCATGTATAAAAGTGTCTGCTAAATGCCTGTAATGCATTACGTATTTACTTTTGATGGAGTTCTTGCTCACGAGTGTGATGGGACTTTTAATCACAGTCTCTCTCTTTCTCTCTCTCTCTCTCTCTCCCCCCCTCTCACTCTGCAGTGGCACTTGGTATGCGATTCCTCGTGGAAAGTTCACATAGCAAAATTCTCCCTCCTGGTGGGGTCCATTTTTGGATACTTGGTGATGGGGGTTCTGGCCGACTGGTAAGTGGTCTCCTCGTGCGTGTCTGCTGTGCCGCACGCTCTCTGCTGTCCTACATAGTCTCTCTCGGCTGCAGGCGAGTAATGGGCCTGTTCTTGTCATTAAATATTACTGTGTGTTTTATGCACTTTTGTTTATCTTTGTGCGTAAATCCAGACTAAGTGAGTGGGCTGCTGCAGAAATCGAACAATTGTACCACTCTGTGTGTGTGTGTGTGTGTGTGTGTGTGTGTGTGTGTGTGTGTGTGTGCGCGCGCGTGCCTGTGTGCGTGTGTGTGTGTGTGTGTGCGTGTGTTTCGTGCGGGGGTGCGCGTGCGTGTGTGTGTGTGTGTGTGTGTGTGCGCAGTGTCTTGTGTCGGCATGATTTTGGAGCCATACAGTGCTGCTCCACTGGTCACCCCTGCCGCCATTTTAAGGTCATAAAGCATGCATCAGAACACTGCACTGACTGTCTGGCTGACTGTCCTACATTTTCTCATAATGTGTCCATTGTTTGTGTGGTAGAGTGTGTATGTGGTTGTGTTATGTGCGTTGCGTCGTGTGTGTTGTGTGTTATGTGTTGTGTGTGCTAGTGTGTGTGTGTGTGTGTGTTGCTTGTATGTGTGTATACGTGTGTGTATATGTGTATGTGTGTGTGTCGCGTGTGTGTGTGTGTATATGTGCATGTTGCGTGTGTGTATATGTGCGTGTGTGTATGTGTGTGTCGCGTGTGTGTATATGTGTGTGTGTATGTGTGTATATGTGCGTGTCGTGTGTGAGTTTTGGGTAACGGCCTGTCCTGTCGTGTGTGAGTTTTGGGTAACGGCCTGTCCTGTCGTGTGTGAGTTTTGGGTAACGGCCTGTCCTCTGTCCCGATGCAGGTTTGGACGCCACCCCGTGCTCATCGTCTCGGTGCTGTTCATGCTGGTGTTCGGGCTGTCCGTGGCCTTCTCCGTCAACGCCCCCATGTTCAGCACCCTGCGCTTCTTCGAGGGGTTCTGCCTGTCTGGGATCACGCTTTCCCTGTATGTACTGAGTAAGTAGCCCCCCCTTGCCTGTCCCCCTCTGTGTGGCCTGCGGAAACACTGCCCCCCCTGGTGGCCGCTGGCTGTGCGGAGGCCTGACCACACTCCTGGGGTATTTTTTTGGCTGGACCGCAACAGCGGGGCCAGCCCTACAAACGCAAATGTCTGTGACTGAGTGAGTGATGAAGTTACACCATTGGTCGGCCGAGTTGTGACATTGCACCATTGGTCGGCCGGATCACGTGTGTTAGGTCCAGCCACATACTAGGTTTCCTAGTCTTGTTAAAGCTGATCTGATTTACAGACAGCAGAGACTAGACTCTGAACAGGTATTCTGTCGGGGGTGGGGGTGGGGTCAGCGGCTCGGTGCTCTGCACGCCATTGGCCGACAGGAGATGGCACCTCTGCCCGCTGAGGGTACATTATCGGCGAAACCCTTGGGTGTGGTCCCGGCACGCTATTTAACATTTCCGTGTTTATCTGTTCCGCCTGGCTGTACCT
The DNA here is from genome assembly GCF_018555375.3 of Anguilla rostrata. Taxonomy (NCBI): domain Eukaryota; kingdom Metazoa; phylum Chordata; class Actinopteri; order Anguilliformes; family Anguillidae; genus Anguilla; species Anguilla rostrata. The sequence continues at coordinate 64,445,315 of NC_057936.1, forward strand.
GGTCTGTTTGAACTGTTTATTCACTGTTTACTCAGCAATAATTTCCTTGAAATTCTGCGTCATCACCTGTTGACTTTTTGGGCCGTTTTGTTTGGTGTCGGATTTCGAAATTCTTGCTCGTTTCTCGGCTGTTGTCACACTGTGTGAGGAGACTTAACAGAAGTGGACCATGTTTTGAGTCTTATTTAAGTTCCTGATCAATAGTGTGTGTGTGTATGTGTGTCTGTGCATCCATGTTCATGCATACGTGTGTGCGTGTGTCTGTATGCCCGTGTGTGTGTGTCCGTGTTTCTGTCCGTGTGTTTGTGTGTGTGTGCATGCGTGCATGTGCGTTTGTGTGTGTCCGTGTTCGTGTCTGTGTGTGTGCGTTTGTGTGTGTGTGTGCGTCTGTGTGAATGAGAGCCATCTGACAGCATGTGTTGTGGGAGGCTGTCGGGAGTGCAGGCAGATTTCACAGCTATTTGCAGCCGTTTATCTTGGCTGTTCAGACCTTTCATGGCCGGAGCCTGAAATGACCAATTTGTCCTTGTAGACGAAAATAATGAACCATCAAAGTAATCAGGCCTCTCCGGGTGAGGCTTTTCATAATCTGAAATAAGGACTTTGGGGGAAATGTTCTGGTACGAAGATCACGAAGAGGGTCTTACAGAGTGAGAGAGGGCAGCTGAGGGATGGGCAGGCGGGCCCCTCTGGTCCGACTCCATTGTTGATGTCAAAATAAATTCGCCTCTAGCTTCTAGGTCGAAAAAAGGTTGTATTCCCAGTGGAATTATGGGTAGGGGAGTGTTGCTGTTTTGTAACGAGCTGCAGTCCTCAGTCCCTGCTCTTCTGAACGGCGATGGTCTTCCGTTGCGATTGTGAGGTCATTGTGCTGTGGTCTCCGTGGCGATGTCAGAACGTTAGGTTTTTTTATTTTTTTATTTGGAAGCTCTGCAGTGTTGTGAATGGGGTTATATTTCTGCCTGAGCAGGTGAAGGACCACCCCCCCCCCCACCCGCCGCAGGATTTACCCGTGTGTACCAAACACCAAGTCAATGTCACGGACGGGATTGAGCACGGCAGGTATTTTTATTATCGCGAAAATTTTGGCGGAGGAAAAATTGTCAGGATGGAACCGCTCGGTTTTAACCAGTTCCTGGCTCCGTACCACCACTGAGGAGTCCGGAATGGGCCTTTTTTTTACGGATAATGTACAGGTTTCAGGGCTGACATTTTGCATGTGGATTCATGGAAACTGAAATTCTGTCTGCTCGGTGACATTGACCCTTTCAGGGCAGTTGTGTGCACATTTTAAAACCTGCCTGGCATTTTTCGAGACAGTACTTAAAAGCACTCAAAACTACAATAACTGAAACTCTGGGACCTCTCCCTTAAAAGCCCGGCTTTGCTGCTTTACTTCCTCTCGCTCTCTCTCTTGTCTGCTCCCAATCAGGGGAGAGAAAAGAAAAAAAGGACTCAAGCTTGGCAGGCAGAAAAAGGTTTCAGTACATCATACATGCACATGCACATGCACATACACATGCGCACAGACACATAAACACGTACACACACACGTGCACACGCGCACACTCTCTCCTTCTCTCCCTCCCATCTTGCTGGCCTGTCTCCTTTGGAATTTCCCGTTCCTCCGCTTGCTGAGGCTCTTGTTGTCCCTCTGTGATATATAAAACTAATAACTTTATGGCATGTCTCTGACACAATGAGCAGTTGACTTATTTGTTCTTCGCCCTGTCTGTATAGTGCAGTAGCGGATTGGTTGTGCGTGGGTGTGGGTGTGTGTGCATGTGTGCCTGCGTGTGTGTGTGTTTGCGTGTGTGTAGGTGTTTGTGCATGTGTGTGTGTGTGTGCTTGTGTGCGTGCGTGTTTGTGTGTGTTTGCGTGTGTGTAGGTGTTTGTGCATGTGTGTGTGTGTGTGTGTGTGTGTGTGTGTGTGTACGTGTACGTGTGTGTCCATATGCGTGTGTGCGTGAGTATGAGAGAGAGAGACAGAGAAAGAGAACGAGGCATCTCCTACTGAGCCAAGAAATCTGACCCTCATTCCGAACACCTAAGGGCTTTTCTTAACGAACGAGCGCGTTTCATTCCCCAGATTAATTCCCTCGATTACGGCCGTGACCTCACCGCCGCGCTCGGGTTCGACCCCTCGCCCGAAACGTCACGGGCCGCTTCGCCCGGTAACCGCTTTTCCTGGAAGCGGGTCTCGTACCTGTCCTTGCGGTCGGCGGGGGCGTCCGGTGAAACCGGTCCTTTCGGTAATAAATATTTATCGTCCCGTATGAAGTCAAGGGCAGCCAACGGGGCGGGGGGCGGGGGGAGTGTCTGTGGTGTCCTTGTCAGTGTAATTTACACCTAATGGCCCACCTTCAAAGATATTCTGACCCGTTGAACGCTGTGAGGTCTCTGGAAATAGAAGCGTGACCATTAGTGCCCCCCCCCCACCCCCCACTGCCCCCACCCCTTTTTAACGGTTTAAGGGAGGACAGGTTAGACATGCCCCCCTCCCCCCCCGGTGTGGACGCTCCCCTGGCCTGTCTGGTTTCAGGCGTGCCGAGCCTCGCGTTAGCGGAGCGGTGACTCACTGGGAGGCGGAGCTCCACCGCTTGGCCTTCGCCGTGCCTCGGCCTGCGAGCTGGAGAGCCCGACTGCAGGCCGCGTGCTTTATCCAGGAACCGCCTGGCTCGGTGCACACGGGACCGAGGAGCGCCCCCTAGTGTTATTGATTACGTTACTTCAGCTGTCAACATTCTGTCACATTTGAGGGGCGGGGGGGAGTCTTGACATCATCTCCGTTGATTTTTGCTGGTGCTGGCAACCCCGCTTTTCCGAGCCTGTGCGTTTGTCAGGAGTTTGGTGTAGTGAGAGCAGGGTAGTCCTTTAAACTTAATCACTCACGCAAAGGACTGGGATCCCTGAGAACTCTTCCTGTAGCAGACCTGGGTCAAATACGTATTTGTTTCGGATTAAAATACTTTTCTACGCTTTTACTGGTCTTGTCTGGTGTAGTGGAACCAATGAAATACTCTCAAAAAGTGCAGAGCCCCGCCTTCTGGTCATATTGGCAGGCTCAATTACACCAGGCAAGATCAATGGAGCACAGAAAAGTGAGTGATGCTTTTTTTAAGTATCTCAGTGTCTGCACGGTGTGAGAACGGGGGCCAGACGACAGGGTGAACGGGTGCGGGAGCTCTTAAAGGGCCGGGTCTTGTAAATAATGTTTTTTTCTGACGGCGGTGTTGAGCGGGAGAGGAGTCGCCGGCCCGGTGTCTCTCTCTTCGGTTGGCGCGTTGCCGCGGGGTCCCATTTTAAAATGCCGTCGCAGCGGCGGCGCGGGCTGTGGAACACGGCGTGCCCGACTTTACGGGACACGGGGACCGGCGACCTGCGGGAACGACGTGATTAAGAAGCGATGCGCGCGGAGGTCGGGGGGAGAGGGGAGGGGAGAGGGGGGAGAGGGGTTAGGAGGAGGGTGGGAGCGAGAGAAGGATAGAAGAAGAGAGTGGGAGGGAGGGGCAAGGGGGAGGAGAGGTGGGAGTGAGGTGTGAAGGAGGAAGGAGAGAGGGGAAGAGAGGAGGGGAGAGGAGGGGGGGAGAAGGGGAAGAAGAGGAGGGAGGGGCAGGGGAGAGAGAGAGGTGGGAGTGAGGGAGTGTGAAGGAGGAAGGAGAGAGGGGGGAAGAGAAGGAGAGAGAGGGAGGGAGAAAAGGGGAGAGGGAGGGCACGAGAGAGATTGTTATGCTGTGGCAATATGCATTTTTAAATATGTCACACCAATAAAGCATTTTTAATTTGCTAGAAAATTTGAGCGAGCAGGAGAGAGAACAGGTGGAATAGGAGAGTGAGAGAGAGAGAGAGAGAGAGGAGGAAGGAAATGAAGTAGAAGAAAGACAGGGAGGCTGGGAGCGGTCGCTGGTTCAGTGATCAGCGGAGCTATTTTGGAGAGTCTGCCCGTTGTGTGCATGTGCATTTGTTTATCATGTTTGCACATGTGACCATGCGATGTATTTGAATATTAGATGCGTGTGTAAATGCATATGCTCATATGGTGGAACGCTGGCCCATCTGTGCATGCACGTGTGTGCATTGGTTTGCATGTACGAGCGCACGCATGTAGGCACGCATCCGTGTAACCGCGCGTGCCTGGAACAATGTTGCCAGATTGGGCGGGAATCTTCCCTTTTTTGTATGTTATTGTAAGGGCAGGTGAAACTCCCCGCTTTGGGCGGGTTCACGGTTTTCAAATCTGGCAACCACAGCCTGGAAGTCCGCGAAGCCTTCGCTCTCATCGTCACGCGTAGCCGAGCTGTGGCGTGCACAGGAGCGCCAGTGGACAGGGGAGATATAGCGCTCGATAGCTCTCCATAGCTCTCCATAGCGCTCGGTAGCTCTCTATAGCGCTCGATAGCTCTCGATAGCGCTCGATAGCTCTCGATAGCGCTCGGTTGCTCTCGATAGCGCTCGATAGCTCTCGATAGCGCTCGGTTGCTCTCGATAGCGCTCGATAGCGCTCGCGCGGCACTGACGCGTGTTTTCTCCCGCGTGCCACGCCGCGGTCTCGCTTCCTCGCGCGTGTGCTATTAGGCCCGCTGCCTTCTGGGAAATCATCTGACGTGCCTCAGGCTGCTTACACTGTAAGCCTTTACTGCACTACACTCATTATTCATAAAGCCTGGGACTTACTTTTAATAAAGCATTTTTATTTTCACTCTTGCCAGAAACCCTGCCAAGGAAATAAAACAAATTAAGCATTTTTTTAAATGTAATGTTCTGTTATTTTTCAATTGTTAGCCGGTAGAGGACATTACCACTGCTTTCGCACCCCTTTGTAAGATCTTTACTGAAAGAAGGACTGATCCAGGATGGTGTGTGTGTGTTTGTGTGTGCGTGCGCGTATGTGTGAGAGTGTGTGTGTGACCGTGCATGTGTGCATGTGTGCATGTGTGTATGTGTGTATGTGTGTGTGTGTGTGTGTGTGTGTGTGTTTGTGTGCCTGTGCATGTGCATGAGCATGTGCTTGTATGTGTGTGCGCGCGCGCGTGTGCGTACGTACATACAGGCATGCATGTGTGTGAATGCGTGTGTGCATGCGTTCGTAACCCTGTGTGTTGGCAGAGTGTGAGCAGAGGACACGGTCTGTGTCGTGTAGAAACACAGCTGAAGCTGCAGAAATGCATCGATCAGGGCCGGGGGGGGGGGGAAGTGACCTCTGGTGACCTCTTCCTCCCAGCGTGCAGGACCTGGGAGTCAGGCATTATTTGCCCTCAGTCTTGGCTGTCAATCAAAACCAAGATTGTGTGTTTTTTTGAACGCTAAGTTTGGCAAGTTCAACAATGCCTAAAGCTAACACATGTTTATTGAATGCAGGCCATTCTTTTTCCCACATTTGTATGGAAAGCTGGTGTGCGTGCGTGCGTGCGTGTGTGTGTGTGTGTGTGCGTGTGCATGTGCATGTGCATATGAGGTCATTGTTGCATGCCAGTTGCTTAAGTTATTCCTCCAGGGCCCTCCCACAGTAAGTCTGTTACTTTTGTGTGACCTCACCATAAAAACCAAATGTATATTATGTAAATAGAATGACCAATGAGCCGATATTTAAAATGAACAGCAGGCTCCACCCACCCATTCAGAATTGGGCCTGCCAGTAAAAAAAAAAAACAGCTCTTATAAAAATCTAAATTTGAATTTTGGTCAGAGAAATCGCAGCACTGTGTGCACAGGCATTCCCTGAGCACGTGCACGGAGGTGTCCAGCATGCCCAGGAGGAGGCTGGGACAACTTGTACCCGCACAGATAGTCACTTTACACCCCAAAACATTACAACTCTCGCCTTCTCCTCAGTCTTACCATTGTCGTAATTATGTAAGGAATGCAGTTTAGCTCAGACCAACCGTAATTACGTGAAGCCGCGGTTTGTAGCTCACGCGGTTCTGTCGGCTCGTGGAGCAGAACGGCCCCCCTCCACACCACTGCTGTGGGAGATGAAAGGATTAGAGCTGATTACGGATAACTACAGTACATATTTACTCAGGTCTGAAACGCAAGCGTATTCTTGCGGGAGCCAATTAAAGCGAAAATGGAGAGAAAATTCTGATACTGATACGGTTCTGGTACAGTAGTCTGCCTGCGTTGGGCAAACCAAGGGGGAAAAAAATCACATCATTCGTTTTTTTTTTTCGTGCTTGTTCAAACCTCCTGAGACTGAGGCTTGAAAAAAAATAAAAGCTTGTTTCCCCCCCCCACACACACAATACAAGTGTCATGGATGACAAAAACATGTTGCAGTCAAATAATTTTTTATTTTTTCGATGTCCCCTGTAGTGTCGGTTTCAGCATAGAATAGAATACATGGCTCTTGACATTAAGACCAGTCTCGTGTCCCCTACAGGGGACTGAAATTCATTGTCAGGTTTCAGGAGGATTTACGTGGGTAAACACACAGACATTTTCCTCACATCAGTATAAATAGCCTGAATAAACTGGCAGGTGGTGCTGTCTGAGTTTGTAGGTGTAGTGTCGCTCTCTCTCCCTCTCCCTCTCCCTCTCTCTCTCTCTCTGTCCTGCTACCTCTCTCCCACTCTTTCTCTCTTCTCTCCCACACCCTCTCTGTCTCTACCCCTGGTCCCTTTCTCTCTCCCCCCTCTCTCCCTTTTCTCTCTTTCTCTCTCCCTCTCTCCCACACTTTCTCTCCCCCCGCCCACACAATCTCTCTCAACCCTACACTCTCTCCCTCTCTCCCTCTCTCTCTTTCTCTCTCCCTCTCTCCCACACTTTCTCTCCCCCCGCCCACACAATCTCTCTCAACCCCGCTCCCCCTCCCTGTCTCTCTCTCTCTCCCTCTCACTTTTTATCTCCCCCCCGCCACTTTCTCTCTCTGTCTCTACTCCCCTCCTCTCCCCCTTTCCCTCCATCCTCGTAATAATGACGGGATCTTTTCCCGCCGGCTGTGTCGCAGATTTTGAGCAGCCGTGGCACAGCAGGCGCCCCCGCTGGACCATGGTGTAGTGTGCTCGCGGGCGCAGGTGCGGGTGGAGGCGCGGTTGCGGGCAGGGCGGGGCGCTTGGGTTTCGCGTGACCACCGTGTGGCCCGCGGCGTGCTCTGAGAGAACGCACACACTGGGAACTCAGCGGGCCTGCTTCCCACCGGCTTCCTGTGGCTCCGTTAGGGGGGGGGGGAGAGAACGCACACACCGGGAACTCAGCGGGCCTGCTTCCCACCGGCCTCCTGTGGCTCCGTTGGGGGGGGGGGGAGGGTGGGGGAGAGAACGCACACACCGGGAACTCAACGGGCCTGCTTCCCACCGGCCTCCTGTGGCTCCGTTGGGGGGTGGGCAGGGGGTGTGATGATCAGCCTCTTCACACATGCTCCCTGAGGATGGGAGGAGCCTGCTGCTCTGGGCCCCAAATGTGAGGGGTGTGTATTCTGGCCTCCGAACCCCAGATGTGGGGTGTGTATTCTGGCCTGTGTGCTGTTCCCTGTACTCCAGATTCCTCAGTGGCTCCCCTGATCCCCTTATTCTGCCTTTCGCTCTCTCTCTCTCTCTCTCTTTCTCACTGGCCCCTTCACGTATTCTTTCTTTCTCTCTCTCTCTCTTTCTGTCTACCCCCTTCACGTATTCTTTCTTTCGCTCTCTCTCTCTTTCCCTTTCGGGTGACGTTGCAGGTGTAGGTGTGTGAGGAGGTTGTGTGCCTAGTTGCTCCTGCACCTTCCTTTTGCCGCAACGCAAATTGAGGTGAAAATGACACTTGCGTGATGCTAAACGGGCCTCTGTGCTCGTCTTGGTAATATCATTTGGCGCTGTGTTTCTGAGAGTAACGCTGATGCTCTCCACTTCGGTACGTCTGCTGAGTGACTGTGATGTGATGATGCAGTGTTCCCGGGTCAGGTGTCTCTACAGCAGCAGACCTGGGCTCTGATTGGGAGACGGGGAGCCCGGCAGCGGGTTGGAGCCGTTTCCTAGGTAACGGCAGAAATGTTCTATTCCTGCTGGGATGAACCTCTGCAGGGTTCTTCAGCAACGCTCCACATATTCTCATCATACTTAAACTCCTCTTCTCCTGTGTTTCATTTTTTTTTTTTTAGAAAGGTCAGGTTCTTATTCTCGAGAGGGTTCACTCTCTTCATGCACAGGAAATCCTACACAGGGAAACACCACCTGTGTGTAGTTGTGCCTTCCCAAACCTACCGAGCGTATCAGGCTAGATTAGTCACAAAGGAAATTTTGTACATAATTTAATGATGATTTCAGGTCTTGGTTTAGTTCTTAGCATGGGTTCTGTGTAATGGTTAGAAACATGGACCTGGACCTCATTACTTGTTTTTAGCGTTTATGCCTCTGTTTTTGGTTTCATACCTGCTCACTAAACAGGTAGAACCTTTGTACAAAATTAGTAAAATCACAAATGTGTCACGTCCTTAGTTATCAGAAGGCGAGGCAACCCACTGGATCAGTCATGGCACAATTTTATGACAGAATCTCTTTTTTTAAATTTTTTTATAGTGAGAACTGAAAAGAGGCGCTCACTTTGGAATTGTGTGAGTCACACTGTCATTTCACCGCTTGCCTCCTTCTGTCACAGAAACAAAAAAAAAAAGACGAAAACGATGTCCCCTGTCTTCAGCTTGGCCTCTGAATGCTGGCTCTGTGAGTCGCGGCTGCTGTCAGCAGCTTTTTTGTCTGCATGAGGGCGTTCCATTATCTGCCTGCTTGGCTGGTTTTTCCATTCGCGTCCCCTGAACCAGGACAGCGGGCACAGCGGGCATCGCGGGCACGGCCCGTCTGAAGCCTCGTGAGCGTGGGGGTGTGCCCCGCTGTCCGAAGGGACTCGGTTCTGCTCCGAGTCTGACAGGAAGCAGGAAGCAGGAAGCAGCCGGCGTAAGTTCCGGCCGTACGAGATCTCGTGCCTGCCGTGCCACGCCATTCGATTGGACGACACCGGCCTTACGCCACGCCCTGCCGCGATTGGTCAGCTCTGTCGTGGAAACAGTCCCCCGTCGCGTGCCACGCGGGCGGGGAAGATGGGAACTTTCCATTGGTCACTGCGTTTTGGAGGAGGGCAGTGGGGCGCAGAGAGAGAGGGTCCTTGGGTTTTGTGGATTCAATGCAGCCGTCTGAAGGAAAGCTGATACGTTTAAAAAAAAAAAAAGGTTTTTATTTCGGACAAAAAAAGAAAGAAAAATTGCGGTGTTGTGCTTGACAGGGATATGCAGGCTACAGCGGGTTCCAGTGGTGACTGCAAATGACCCTGTCGGCAAGGACACACAGATATATAGAGAGGAAATATGGCGGGGGGGGGTTCACTGTTAATTTTTTGGGTTTGCATGTATGCCAGTTTGCTGGGTAATGGGTTGGTGGTGAACATACACACTGTGCGTGTGCGCCATTACTGAGCTGTGGGAAGAAGGGGGGGGGGGAGGTCACTGCGGGCGGGGTTCAGCTGAGTGTGCGTCCCGTGTCAGAACAGGAACAGGAAATGGAAAGAGCAGACGGCAGAGATCGCAGACGGAAGGATGTGCGCGTGGGGGTAAAGAAGGAAGGATATCTCTTTGTTTTGAGACGGCACTAGTTTCACCCTTTCATGCGTCAGCGCTGCTCGTTTCTGACATGTACTGCACAAGCCCCCCCCCCATATACACACACACACACTCACACTCACACACACTCACACTCACCCAATACACACTCACACTCACTCACACACTCACACTCACCACAACACACCACACTCACTCACACACACACACACACACACACTCACAAATATACACACACACACACTACAGACACACACACACAGACTCACACACACGCACAAATACACACACACACACACTCACAAATATATATACACACACACACACAGACTCACACACACTCACAAATATACACACGCACACACACTCAAATACACACACACAAAAACACACTCACACACACAAATATATACACACACCAACACACAATCAAATATATACACACACTCACACACACAAATCAAATATATACACACACACACACACACACTCACACTCACACACACACACACACAAATATATACACACCACTCACACACACACACACACATACACATACAAATATATATATACACACACACACACACACACACACATATATACACGTACACACTCACACTCACACACACACACTACACACACAATATATACACCACCACACACACACACACATACACATACAAATATATATATACACACACACACACACACATATATATACACATACACACTCACACTCACACACACACACTCACACACACAAATATATATACACACACTCACACACACACACACACATACACATACAAATATATATATACACACACACACACACACATATATACATACACAGTCTGTTAGCTCTCCCACTCCCCAGACTGTGGCTTTCACACTTGAATTAGGCCAGTTATGCGCATACTGTCACCTCAGCCGTAGAGGTGTGCGAGACTCTTGTTATGACAGGTCTGTTTTCCCTAATAAGCTCCTCTCCGGTGAGCTCTGTTTTCGGCTGAGCGTGCCTCTTTCGCGAGAAGGCCGAGCGGCTTTGGGGTGAACTCTGCAGAAGGGGCTCTCTCTCTTTCACTCTCTCCTTCCCTCACTCCCTCTCTCCCTCAGCTGGAACAAAAGGTCGATAAAGTTCGGGAACCCCAGAAATTCTGGGACGTCTCGCCTGTTCCCGGGTGGGGTGCCTGGCCTGTGAGAGACAGGCGATACCTCAAACCTGGGGCCAGAGTTTCCCGTCTCTTATTAAAAATGCTGATGGGGATTTCTGGCCTCTTGCTCTGTGGTACTGGAGTCTGATTTTTGGTCTTATGGGAAAGGGCAGATGGGATTGACATGTCTGTTTCTGGAGGCCTGTTTTAATTTCCTCACTGATTAGTTTGATTTCCTGGGGTGGGGAGAGGAGGGGGTGGGGGGGTTGACATTATCCACCCTCTGGTCTTCCACACCCCCACCTGCTTCCCTAGCGCTGTCTGTCTGTCTGTCTGGCTGGCTGTCTGTCTAGAGGTGGGCATTATAGGGACCCGGTAGATGTGCAGTCTTTGTATGTAGAGCACCGCGTGGCTCAGTGGCACAGAAGCGATTTATTGGGAATGTATTGAGCCATTGTCTGTTTGTGGTGCATTGTGGGTATCTGGTGTGCAGTCCAAAGTAGAAGTAACAGCACAGGATGTGAATGAAAGGCACTGGATTGCAGTGAATTAAAGGCACTGGATTGCAGTGAATTAAAGGCACTGGATTGCAGTGAATAAAGGGCACTGGATTGCAATGAGAGTCAAATGTAGAACACAGTGAAAGGTGGGAAGGGGGACAGGGTCAGTGGAAAGAACATTTCTCTCTCCCCACACTTTATTCTGTTGACATATTTCAAAGTACATATCGCCAAAGCATAGCAGCATAACAGTCTCTATCTCTCGCCAGCACACTTTTCCTCTCTCCTTTTTGTCTCTCTCACTCCCCCTCCTCCTCTCTTTCCCCCGTCTTTCTCCCCCCTCCCCCTGTTCCCTCCCACCTCCCTCCGCTCTTTCTCTTACCCCTATCTCTCTCTGTCTCTCTCCCTCTCTGTTGAACCTAAGAAACAAGCATACATGCTTTTGGTCTGTGCCACACAAATATGTCAGTATTTATGCACAGAAGTTCCCACTGAAGCTTAGATGAGTTTGATCCAGACTGTAACTTTTAAAGGGGATTTTCTTGGTTCCTGTTATTGTCAGGAACTCAAAGGATTTGAAGTGCCAGTGTCAGGTAATTCTACCAAAGCTCTTTAGACACACTTACACCGTGCATTACACAGGAAACCGCAGGCTGTCCTGCTCTGGATGGAGACAGAGGACAGGCTAGGTCATCTTCTGGGGTCTCGGGGGTTCAAAAACACTTCAGCTCCCCCTAGTGGCCAATTACATCCCATTGACACTAATTTACCTGTTTACACCTATTCACTGGGTCAGGTGGAGGGTCACGCCGCAATAGAATAGTCCTACAGTAATGAATGAATTAATGAATTGATTAGAATTTACAATCGTTTAGTGTTGTATTATCATGGCACTTGATGAACGGTGTCAGCGTCCGGATAGAATAATGTCCTTTTAATTAATTGTACACGATTAACACGTCCTCTCTTAATATGGCCATGTAAAAAAAAAAAAGACGGGTTAATGTGCTGATGGTAATGTGCTAATAATAAAGTGCTAATACCCTCAGTATGTCTCAGCAGCAGTTGTTTGATTAGTGAGTTACCCTCACGCTTTTTCATGTGTGTAGGTGCATGTGTGTATGCGTGTGTGTGTGCGTGTGAGTGTGCGTGTGCACATGCGTGTTTGTGTGTGTGCGTGTGTGTGTGCACGTGTGTGTGTGTGTGTGTGCACGTGTGTGTGTGTGCTTCTGTCTGTCCGTGTGTTTGTGTGTGTATGTATCTGTGGCGTACATGTGGTATATGTTTGTGTGAGTTATGATGGTGTACCCTTGCTAGAGATTGCTGAGTCACAGCTGATCCACCATATCACTACTCCTCAGGCAGTCTGGTGCCCCTGTTCACAGGGTGAATGCAGCCTGGTGTGTGAGATATCCCAGAATGCCCTTCTGTTCCCATGCACAGCGTTACTGTACCTTTAACCAAAGAAACCAGACAGTCTCTCCCTTCTGTTAGGAGCCGAAGTTTGTTTCGGTGTGAGTGTGTGAGTGTGTCCTTGCCTGTTCTGTAATTACAGTGTAGGAAGAGGGATGTTTCCAACTATATTTGAACTCTTCAGGACATGCTGTATTATTATTATCCTTTTTACATCCGTACAACTGGTGTGTTAAAGTGCATATGTTGTAAGTGTTGTGAAAACATCTCTTATCTGCATTATTATTATTATTATTATTATTATTATTAATAATAATAAAGTTCTTATTTGGCTGTATGCACTCTCAGAGTTTCAGAACTCAAGAACTAATAAAGTTGGTTCAAAAACTCCAAATGATGAAACCATAGTGGTCGCTGGTAAACGGGAAACAGAATTCTGTTCTTTGTAGATGCACGATTTTGCAGGACGCCAAATGTATACACACTCCATACAATTCCCTGAATTTTTATGTTTACATCTCACTGTTGAAGAGAGGGAGCATGACTGTCATAACATGAAATGGAAATTGTGGCATTTTTGTCAATCAAAACCACAGTTCTACACCCATAAATGTGTCTGCAAGCGGTACGCTCTCCTCATTTTAAACAAGACCAGGTCAAAACCTAGTGTATGGCTGGACCTAACACACTTCATCCGGCCGACCAATGGTGTAACTTCATAACTCGGCCGACCAATGGTGTAACTTCATCACTCACTCAGTCACTCAGTCACAGACATCCGCGTTTGTAGGGCTGGCCCCGCTGTTGCAGTCCAGCCAAAAAAAAAAAGAAAAGAAGAACGGTTTTCATTATTTTCAGCGAGGCCTGAGCTCAGCATCTTATGTGAGAAAGGGAAAGGGGTCGTTTTGAACGGCGCGTCTCTGACCGACGGGACGAAGCCCGTCGCTGTCGAATCAAGCGGAGGCCCTTACGCGTGTGTCGCCGCCCTGTCGCTTAGCCCCGCCCCACGCCCGCGCTCGCTCCCGACCGGAACCCGGCGGTTAAAACCACGCGCCGGCTCGCCTCTCGCTCTCTTAGCGGGTTAAACGAAGCGGAGGAGGCCTCCCCTCCCCCCTTCCTTAACGGGCCCGGGTCCGGCCGCTTGGCTATTCAGGCGCCGATATCGGCCCCGTGAATGGAGAGGATTATTCGGGGCCTCAGGGCTTCCTCATTGACATTCCGGGGCCCTCGCCTGTGGGCCGGCGCTGGGCCCCGGCCAGGCAGTGTGAATACCCCCCCCCCATCCCGTCACCTTCAAACGGCCCATCTGGGGAGGGGAGGGGGATGGGGAGGGGTGGGTCACTCGCTCGGGGAAACAAACAAACAAACGAACGAACGAACGAACGAGCGAGCGAGCGAGCGAATCCCACAATGCCCTGCTCTGCTGGCTGCTGAGACGTGTCTGTACTTTTACACGGTGACATGGCGTGTTTGGACCCGTTTGAACTCCCCCTTCCACCGGGCTGACCTCAGACCGACCGTCCTGCCCGCTGCTGCCCATCGTCCCGGTCGATGCCGCCAGGCATACTAATGAGTGTGTTAATGCACCGCTCTACTGATAGAGGGCGCTGTGCTTCGGCTTGGCCCAGTCATGCAGATCCAATCGCCCTCTCAGAAATCCAGCATACACAACATATGGCCAAATAGCATTTCAATATATTGTTTATATAAATACAGTAATGTTATATTCTATACATATATTATATATTTTATTTTTTAATTTTTTAATTTAATTTTACCGCACATTTGTTCACGCGTGGGGGAATATTGACTCGGACGGCGCTGACGGGGCTGGTGTCGAGCGGTCGATTGACCTTGCCCGCGTCTGAGAGCGGAGTTTCGCGGTCCCTGCTCTGCTGATCGATGCCTGGCCGTGAGACCGTGCCGGCGCCGCAGGTCCGGCAATCGAGCGGTGAGCGCGTTCTCAAGGGCGGCGGTGGCATCGCGCGGTAGGTATTGATCGCGATGGGAGTTTTCCGTGGACGTTCAGCTCTGATTGGTCCCGAGTGACAGACGTGTGTGTGTGTGTGTGTGTGTGAGCGTGGCTGGTTCCCGTGCAGTGCGTGGATGTGGGCGTTGACATATCTTATATA